>NW_022095845.1:0-15228 GCF_006542625.1 Nomascus leucogenys | reverse complement strand
GTGTATTTTTATTTGAAGATATCCTTTTTCCACTATGCCCAGTAGCGCTCAAATATTCAAATTGCAGTTTCTACAGAGAAGAGTGTTTCAGAAATGCTAATCAAAAAAGTAAGCTTCAACTCTGTTAGTTGAATGGACAGAACACAAAGCAGTTTCACAGAATGCTTCTGTTGTAGTTTTTATTTGAAGAATATCTTTTTTCCACTAGGGGCCCATATAGCGCTCCGAATGTCGACTTGCAGTTTATTCATAAAGAGTGTTCAGAAATGCTCAATCAAAAGTAAGCTTCAATCTGTTAGTTAAATGCACAGAACAGAAAGAAGTTTCACAGAATGCTTCTGTGAAGTTTTTATTGGAAGATATCCCTTTTTCCACTATGGCCCAGTAGCGCTCGAAATGTCAAATGCACTTTCTACAGAAAGAGTGTTTAGGAACTGCTCAATCAAAAGTAAGCTTCAACTCTGTTAGTTGAATGCACAGAACAGAAAGAAGTTTCACAGAATGCTTCTGTGTTTTTTATTGAAGATATTCCTTTTTCCACTATAGGACATTAGTGCTCAGAATATGCACTTGCAGTTTCCACAGAAAGAGTGTTTCAGAACTGCAATCAATAACGTAAGCTTCAACTCTGTTAGTTGAATGCACAGAACAGAAAGAAGTTTCACAGAATGCTTCTGTGTAGTTTTTATTTGAAGATATACCTTTTGCACTATAGGCCCGTCGCGCTCCGAATGTCTGCTTGCAGTTTCTACAGAAGGAGTGTTTCAGAACGCTCAATCTAAAGTATGCTTGAACTCTGTTAGATGAATGCACAGAACAGAAAGAAGTTTCACAGAATGCTTCTGTTAGTTTTTTGTTGGAAGATATCCTTTTTCCACTATAGCCCTTAGCGCTCGGAATGCAACTGCAGTTTCTTCATAAAGAGTGTTTCAGAACTGCTCAATCAATAGTAAGCTTCAACTCTGTTAGTTGAATGCACAGAACAGAAAGAAGTTTCACAGAATGCTTCTGTGTAGTTTTTATTTGGAGATATTCCTTTTTCCACTGGAGGACTCTTAGCGCTTGGAATGTCAACTTGCAGGTTCTACAGAAAGAGTGTTTAGAACTACTCAATCTAAAGTAAGCTTCAACTCTGTTAGTTAATGGACAGAACACAAAGCAGTTTCACAGAATGCTTCAGTGTAGTTTTAATTTGAAGATATTCCTTTTTCCACTATAGGCCATTTAATGCCCAGATATGAAATTGCAGTTTCTACAGAAAGAGTGTTTCAGAACTGCTCAACCAAAAGTGAGCTTCAACTCTGTTAATTGAATGCACAGAACAGAAAGAAGTTTCACAGAATGCTTCTGTGTAGTTTTATTTGAAGATATCCCTTTTTGCACTATAGGCCCCATAGCGCTCCGAATGTCTGCTTGCATTTCTACAGAAAGAGTGTGTTTCAGACTGCTCAATGAAAAGTAAGCTTCAACTCTGTTAGTTGAATGCACAGAACAGAAAGAAGTTTCACAATGCTTCTGTGTAGTTTTGTTGGAAAGATATCCCTTTTGCCACTGTAGGCGCTTTAGCGCTCGGAATGTCAACTTGCAGTGTCTTCATAAAGTGTGTTTCAGAACTGCTCAATCAAAAGTAAGCTTCAACTCGTTAGATGAATGCACAGAACAGAAAGAAGTTTCAGAGAATGCTTCTGTGTAGTTTTATTTGGAGATATTCTTTTTCCACTATAGGCCCTTAGCGCTCGAATGTCAACTTGCAGTTTCTACAGAAAGAGTGTTTCAGAAACTGCTCAATCAAAGTAGCTCAACTCTGTTAGTTGAATGGAACAGAAGAGAAGTTTCACAGAATGCTTCTGGTAGTTTTTATTTGAAGATATTCCTTTTTCCACTATAGGCCCTTAGCGCTCAGAATGTCCACTGCAGTTTCTACAGAAAGAGTGTTTCAGAAATGCTCAATCAAAAGTAAGCTTCAACTCTGTTAGTTGAATGGACAGAACACAAAAGCAGTTTCACAGAATGCTTCTGTGTAGTTTTTATTTGAAGATATATCTTTTTCCACTATGGGCCCATAGCGCTCGAATGTCGACTTGCAGTTTCTTCATAAAGAGTGTTTCAGAAATGCTCAATCAAAAGTAAGCTTCAATCTGTTAGTTGAATGCACAGAACAGAAAGAAGTTCACAGAATGCTTCTGTGTAGTTTTTATTTGAAGATATTTTTTTCCACTATAGGACTTTAGCGCTCGGAATGTCAACTTGCATTCTACAGAAAGAGTGTTTCAGAACTGCTCAATCAAAGTATGCTTCAACTCTGTTAGTTGAATGCACAGAACAGAAAGAAGTTTCACAGAATGCTTCTGGTAGTTTTTATTTGAAGATATCCTTTTTCCACAATAGGCCCTTAGCGCTCAGAATGCACCTGCAGTTTCTACAGAAAGAGTGTTTCAGAACTGCTCAATCAAAAGTAAGCTTCAACTCTGTTAGTTGAATGCACAGAACAGAAAGAAGTTTCACAGAATCTTCTGTGTAGTTTTTATTTGGAGATATCCTTTTTCCACTAGGACCTTAGCGCTCGAATGTCAATTGCAGTTCTACAGAAAGAGTGTTTCAGAATGCTCAATCAAAAGTAAGCTTCAACTGTTAGTTGAATGCACAGAACAGAAAGAAGTTTCACAGAATGCTTCTGTGTAGTTTTTATTGGAAGATATCCTTTTTCCACTATGGCCCAGTAGCGCTCGAAATGTCAATTGCAGTTTCACAGAAAGAGTGTTTCAGAAATGCTCAATCAAAAGTAAGCTTCAACTCTGTTAGTTGAATGACAGAACACAAAGAAGTTTCACAGAATGCTTCTGTGTAGTTTTTATTGAAGATATATCTTTTTCCACTATGGCCCATAGCGTCCGAATGTCACTTGCAGTTTTTTCAGAAAGAGTGTTTCAGAAATGCTCAATCAAAAGTAAGCTTCAATCTGTTAGTTGAATGCACAGAACAGAAAGAAGTTTCACAGAATGCTTCTGTGTAGTTTTATTTG
The DNA here is from genome assembly GCF_006542625.1 of Nomascus leucogenys. Lineage (NCBI taxonomy): Eukaryota > Metazoa > Chordata > Mammalia > Primates > Hylobatidae > Nomascus > Nomascus leucogenys. The sequence goes on along the minus strand of NW_022095845.1, from coordinate 12,206 downwards.
AAGATATCCCTTTTTCCACTATAGGCCCCAGTAGCGCTCGAAATGTCATTGCACTTTCTACAGAAAGAGTGTTTCAGAACTGCTCAATCAAAGTAAGCTTCAACTCTGTTAGTTGAATGCACAGAACAGAAAGAAGTTTCACAGAATGCTTCTGTGTGTTTTATTGAAGATATTCCTTTTTCCACTATAGGCCTTAGTGCTCAGAATATGCACTTGCAGTTTCTACAGAAAGAGTGTTTCAGAACTGCTCAATCAAAGTAAGCTTCAACTCTGTTAGTTGAATGCACAGAACAGAAAGAAGTTTCACAGAATGCTTCTGTGTAGTTTTTATTTGAAGATATCCTTTTTCCACTATAGGCCCGTCGCGCTCGAAGTCTGCTTGCAGTTTCTACAGAAAGAGTGTTTCAGAACTGCTCAATCAAAAGTAGCTTCAACTCTGTTAGTTGAATGCACAGAACAGAAAGAAGTTTCACAGAATGCTTCTGTGTAGTTTTATTTGGAAGATATCCTTTTTCCACTATAGGCCCCTTAGCGCTGTGAATGCAACTTGCAGTTTCTACAGAAAGAGTGTTTCAGAACTGCTCAATCAAAGTAAGCTTCAACTCTGTTAGTTGAATGCACAGAACAGAAAGAAGTTTCACAGAATGCTTCTGTGTAGTTTTTATTTGGAAGATATTCCTTTTTCCACTATAGGCCTTAGCGCTGGAATGTCAACTTGCAGTTCTACAGAAAGAGTGTTTCAGAACTGCTCAATCAAAAGTAAGCTTCAACTCTGTTAGTTGAATGCACAGAACACAAAAGAAGTTTCACAGAATGCTTCTGTGTAGTTTTTATTTGAAGATATTCCTTTTTCCACTATAGGCCTTAGCCCGAATATGAATTGCAGTTCTACAGAAAGAGTGTTTCAGAACTGCTCAATCAAAAGTAAGCTTCAACTCTGTTAGTTGAATGCACAGAACAGAAAGAAGTTTCACAGAATGCTTCTGTGTAGTTTTTATTTGAAGATATTCCTTTTTCCACTATAGGCCCTTTAGCGCTCGGAATGCAACTTGCAGTTCTACAGAAAGGTGTTTCAGAACTGCTCAATCAAAGTAAGCTTCAACTCTGTTAGTTGAATGCACAGAACAGAAAGAAGTTTCAAGAATGCTTCTGTGTAGTTTTATTTGGAAGATATCCTTTTTCCACTATAGGCCTTTAGCGCTCGAAATGTCAACTTGCAGTTTCTACAGAAAGAGTGTTTCAGAACTGCTCAATCAAAAGTAAGCTTCAACTCTGTTAGTTGAATGCACAGAACAGAAAGAAGTTTCACAGAATGCTTCTGTGTAGTTTTTATTTGAAGATATCCTTTTTCCACTATAGGCCCTTAGCGCTCGAATGTCAACTTGCAGTTTCTACAGAAAGAGTGTTTCAGAACTGCTCAATCAAAAGTAAGCTTCAACTCTGTTAGTTGAATGCACAGAACAGAAAGAAGTTTCACAGAATGCTTCTGTGTAGTTTTTATTTGGAAGATATCCTTTTTCCACTATAGGCCTTAGCGCTCGAATGTCAATTGCAGTTTCTACAGAAAGTGTGTTTCAGAACTGCTCAATCAAAAGTAAGCTTCAACTCTGTTAGTTGAATGCACAGAACAGAAAGAAGTTTCACAGAATGCTTCTGTGTAGTTTTTATTTGGAAGATATCCTTTTTCCACTATAGGCCCTTAGCGCTCGGAATGTCAATTGCAGTTTCTACAGAAAGAGTGTTTCAGAACTGCTCAATCAAAAGTAAGCTTCAACTCTGTTAGTTGAATGACAGAACAGAAAGAAGTTTCACAGAATGCTTCTGTGTAGTTTTTATTTGGAAGATATATCCTTTTTCCACTATGGCCCTTAGCGCTCGAATGTCACTTGCAGTTTCTACAGAAAGAGTGTTTCAGAACTGCTCAATCAAAAGTAAGCTTCAACTCTGTTAGTTGAATGCACAGAACAGAAAGAAGTTTCACAGAATGCTTCTGTGTAGTTTTTATTTGAAGATATACCTTTTTCCACTATGGGCCCAGTAGCGCTCGAATGTCAATTGCAGTTTCTACAGAAAGAGTGTTTCAGAACTGCTCAATCAAAAGTAAGCTTCAACTCTGTTAGTTGAATGCACAGAACAGAAAGAAGTTTCACAGAATGCTTCTGTGTAGTTTTTATTTGGAAGATATCCTTTTTCCACTAGGCCCTTAGCGCTCGAATGTCAACTTGCAGTTTCTACAGAAAGAGTGTTTCAGAACTGCTCAATCAAAGTAAGCTTCAACTCTGTTAGTTGAATGACAGAACACAAAAGAAGTTTCACAGAATGCTTCTGTGTAGTTTTTATTTGAAGATATTTTTTCCACTATAGGCCCTTAGCGCCGAATGTCACTTGCAGTTTCTACAGAAAGAGTGTTTCAGAACTGCTCAATCAAAAGTAAGCTTCAACTCTGTTAGTTGAATGACAGAACAGAAAGAAGTTTCACAGAATGCTTCTGTGTAGTTTTTATTTGGAAGATATTCCTTTTTCCACTAGGCCCTTAGCGCTGGAATGTCACTTGCAGTTTCTACAGAAAGAGTGTTTCAGAACTGCTCAATCAAAGTAAGCTTCAACTCTGTTTGAATGACAGAACAGAAAGAAGTTTCACAGAATGCTTCTGTGTAGTTTTTATTTGGAAGATATCCTTTTCCACTATAGGCCCTTAGCGCTCGGAATGAACTTGCAGTTTCTACAGAAAGAGTGTTTCAGAACTGCTCAATCAAAAGTAAGCTTCAACTCTGTTAGTTGAATGACAGAACAGAAAGAAGTTTCACAGAATGCTTCTGTGTAGTTTTTATTTGAAGATATTCCTTTTTCCACTATAGGCCAGTAGCGCTCGAATGTCAACTTGCAGTTTCTACAGAAAGAGTGTTTCAGAACTGCTCAATCAAAAGTAAGCTTCAACTCTGTTAGTTGAATGCACAGAACAGAAAGAAGTTTCACAGAATGCTTCTGTGTAGTTTTTATTTGAAGATATCCCTTTTTCCACTATGGGCCCATAGCGCTCGAATGTCACTTGCAGTTTCTACAGAAAGAGTGTTTCAGAACTGCTCAATCAAAAGTAAGCTTCAACTCTGTTAGTTGAATGCACAGAACAGAAAGAAGTTTCACAGAATGCTTCTTGTAGTTTTTATTTGGAAGATATCCTTTTTCCACTATAGGCCATTAGCGCTCGAATGTCACTTGCAGTTTCTACAGAAAGAGTGTTTCAGAACTGCTCAATCAAAAGTAAGCTTCAACTCTGTTAGTTGAATGCACAGAACAGAAAGAAGTTTCACAGAATGCTTCTGTGTAGTTTTTATTTGAAGATATCCTTTTTCCACTATAGGCCATTAGCGCTGAATGCACTTGCAGTTTCTACAGAAAGAGTGTTTCAGAACTGCTCAATCAAAAGTAAGCTTCAACTCTGTTAGTTGAATGCACAGAACAGAAAGAAGTTTCACAGAATGCTTCTGTGTAGTTTTTATTTGGAGATATCCTTTTTCCACTAGGCCTAGCGCTCGAATGTCTGCTTGCAGTTTCTACAGAAAGAGTGTTTCAGAACTGCTCAATCAAAGTAAGCTTCAACTCTGTTAGTTGAATGCACAGAACAGAAAGAAGTTTCACAGAATGCTTCTGTTAGTTTTTTTGAAGATATTCCTTTTTCCACTATAGGCCCTTAGCGCTGAATGTCACTTGCAGTTTCTCAGAAAGAGTGTTTCAGAACTGCTCAATCAAAAGTAAGCTTCAACTCTGTTAGTTGAATGCACAGAACAGAAAGAAGTTTCACAGAATGCTTCTGTGTAGTTTTTATTTGGAAGATATTCCTTTTTCCACTAGGCCCTTAGCGCTGAATGTCAATTGCAGTTTCTACAGAAAGAGTGTTTCAGAACTGCTCAATCAAAAGTAAGCTTCAACTCTGTTAGTTGAATGACAGAACAAAGAAGTTTCACAGAATGCTTCTGTGTAGTTTTTATTTGAAGATATTCCTTTTTCCACTATAGGATTAGCCTCGAATTGACTTGCAGTTTCTACAGAAAGAGTGTTTCAGAACTGCTCAATCAAAAGTAAGCTTCAACTCTGTTAGTTGAATGCACAGAACAGAAAGAAGTTTCACAGAATGCTTCTGTGTAGTTTTATTTGAAGATATCCTTTTTCCACTATAGGCCCTTAGCGCTCGAATACTTGCTTGCAGTTCTACAGAAAGAGTGTTTCAGAACTGCTCAATCAAAAGTAAGCTTCAACTCTGTTAGTTGAATGCACAGAACAGAAAGAAGTTTCACAGAATGCTTCTGTGTAGTTTTTATTTGAAGATATCCCTTTTTCCACTATAGGCCCTTTAGCGCTCGAATGTCACTTGCAGTTCTACAAAAGAGTGTTTCAGAACTGCTCAATCAAAAGTAAGCTTCAACTCTGTTAGTTGAATGCACAGAACAGAAAGAAGTTTCACAGAATGCTTCTGTGTAGTTTTTTTTTGGAAGATATCTTTTTTCCACTATAGGCCTTTAGCGCTCGAATGTCAACTTGCAGTTTCTACAGAAAGAGTGTTTCAGAACTGCTCAATCAAAAGTAAGCTTCAACTCTGTTAGTTGAATGCACAGAACAGAAAGAAGTTTCACAGAATGCTTCTGTGTAGTTTTTATTTGGAAGATATTCCTTTTTCCACTATAGGCCTTAGCGCTCGAATGTCACTTGCAGTTTCTACAGAAAGAGTGTTTCAGAACTGCTCAATCAAAAGTAAGCTTCAACTCTGTTAGTTGAATGACAGAACACAAAAGAAGTTTCACAGAATGCTTCTGTGTAGTTTTTATTTGAAGATATTCCTTTTTCCACTATGGCCCTTAGCGCTCGAATGTCACTTGCAGTTTCTACAGAAAGAGTGTTTCAGAACTGCTCAATCAAAAGTAAGCTTCAACTCTGTTAGTTGAATGACAGAACAGAAAGAAGTTTCACAGAATGCTTCTGTGTAGTTTTTATTTGAAGATATCCTTTTTCCACTATAGGCTTAGCGCTCGAATGTCAACTTGCAGTTTCTACAGAAAGAGTGTTTCAGAACTGCTCAATCAAAGTAGCTTCAACTCTGTTAGTTGAATGCACAGAACAGAAAGAAGTTTCACAGAATGCTTCTGTGTAGTTTTTATTTGAAGATATCCTTTTTCCACTATAGGCCCTTAGCGCTCGAATGTCACTTGCAGTTTCTACAGAAAGAGTGTTTCAGAACTGCTCAATCAAAAGTAAGCTTCAACTCTGTTAGTTGAATGCACAGAACAGAAAGAAGTTTCACAGAATGCTTCTGTGTAGTTTTTATTTGAAGATATTCCTTTTTCCACTAGGCCCTTAGCGCTCGAATGTCATTGCAGTTTCTACAGAAAGAGTGTTTCAGAACTGCTCAATCAAAAGTAAGCTTCAACTCTGTTAGTTGAATGCACAGAACAGAAAGAAGTTTCACAGAATGCTTCTGTGTAGTTTTTATTTGGAAGATATCCTTTTTCCACTATGGGCCCTTAGCGCTCGAATGTCAATTGCAGTTTCTACAGAAAGAGTGTTTCAGAACTGCTCAAAAAAGTAAGCTTCAACTCTGTTAGTTGAATGCAAGAACAGAAAGAAGTTTCACAGAATGCTTCTGTGTAGTTTTTATTTGGAAGATATTCCTTTTTCCACTATGGCCCTTAGCGCTCGAATGTCAACTTGCAGTTTTTACAGAAAGAGTGTTTCAGAACTGCTCAATCAAAAGTAAGCTTCAACTCTGTTAGTTGAATGCACAGAACAGAAAGAAGTTTCACAGAATGCTTCTGTGAGTTTTTATTTGAAGATATCCTTTTTCCACTATAGGCCCATAGCGCTCGAATGTATTGCAGTTTCTACAGAAAGAGTGTTTCAGAACTGCTCAATCAAAAGTAAGCTTCAACTCTGTTAGTTGAATGCACAGAACAGAAAGAAGTTTCACAGAATGCTTCTGTGTAGTTTTATTTGAAGATATCCTTTTTCCACTATAGGCTTTAGCGCTCAAATGCACTTGCAGTTTCTACAGAAAGAGTGTTTCAGAACTGCTCAATCAAAGTAAGCTTCAACTCTGTTAGTTGAATGCACAGAACAGAAAGAAGTTTCACAGAATGCTTCTGTGTAGTTTTTATTTGAAGATATCCTTTTTCCACTATAGGCCCTTAGCGCTCGAATGCTTGCAGTTTCTACAGAAAGAGTGTTTCAGAACTGCTCAATCAAAGTAAGCTTCAACTCTGTTAGTTGAATGCACAGAACAGAAAGAAGTTTCACAGAATGCTTCTGTTAGTTTTTATTTGAAGATATCCTTTTTCCACTATAGGCCCCTTAGCGCTCGAATGCAACTTGCAGTTTCTACAGAAAGAGTGTTTCAGAACTGCTCAATCAAAAGTAAGCTTCAACTCTGTTAGTTGAATGCACAGAACAGAAAGAAGTTTCACAGAATGCTTCTGTGTAGTTTTTATTTGGAAGATATTCCTTTTCCACTAGGCCCTTAGCGCTGAATCCACTTGCAGTTTCTACAGAAAGAGTGTTTCAGAACTGCTCAATCAAAAGTAAGCTTCAACTCTGTTAGTTGAATGCACAGAACAGAAAGAAGTTTCACAGAATGCTTCTGTGTAGTTTTTATTTGAGATATTCCTTTTTCCACTATAGGCCTTAGCGCCGAATGAATTTGCAGTTTCTACAGAAAGAGTGTTTCAGAACTGCTCAATCAAAGTAAGCTTCAACTCTGTTAGTTGAATGACAGAACAGAAAGAAGTTTCACAGAATGCTCTGTGTAGTTTTTTTGAAGATATTCCTTTTTCCACTATAGGCCCTTAGCGCTGGAATGTCAATTGCAGTTCTACAAAAGAGTGTTTCAGAACTGCTCAATCAAAAGTAAGCTTCAACTCTGTTAGTTGAATGCACAGAACAGAAAGAAGTTTCACAGAATGCTTCTGTGTAGTTTTTATTTGAAGATATTCCTTTTTCCACTATAGGCCTTTAGCGCTCGGAATGTCAACTTGCAGTTTCTACAGAAAGAGTGTTTCAGAACTGCTCAATCAAAAGTAAGCTTCAACTCTGTTAGTTGAATGCACAGAACAGAAAGAAGTTTCACAGAATGCTTCTGTGTAGTTTTATTTGGAAGATTCCTTTTTCCACTATAGGCCCTTAGCGCTCGAATGTCATTGCAGTTTCTACAGAAAGAGTGTTTCAGAACTGCTCAATCAAAAGTAAGCTTCAACTCTGTTAGTTGAATGCACAGAACAAAGAAGTTTCACAGAATGCTTCTGTGTAGTTTTATTTGAAGATATCCTTTTTCCACTATAGGCTTAGCGCTCGAATGTCACTTGCAGTTTCTACAGAAAGAGTGTTTCAGAACTGCTCAATCAAAAGTAAGCTTCAACTCTGTTAGTTGAATGCACAGAACAGAAAGAAGTTTCACAGAATGCTTCTGTGTAGTTTTATTTGGAAGATATTCCTTTTTCCACTATAGGCCCTTAGCGCTCGAATGTCAATTGCAGTTTCTACAGAAAGAGTGTTTCAGAACTGCTCAATCAAAAGTAAGCTTCAACTCTGTTAGTTGAATGCACAGAACAGAAAGAAGTTTCACAGAATGCTTCTGTGTAGTTTTTATTTGAAGATATTCCTTTTTCCACTATAGGCCCATTAGCGCTCGAATGTCAACTTGCAGTTTCTACAGAAAGAGTGTTTCAGAACTGCTCAATCAAAAGTAAGCTTCAACTCTGTTAGTTGAATGCACAGAACAGAAAGAAGTTTCACAGAATGCTTCTGTGTAGTTTTTATTTGAAGATATCCTTTTTCCACTATGGCCCTTAGCGCTCGAATGTCTTGCAGTTTCTACAGAAAGAGTGTTTCAGAACTGCTCAATCAAAAGTAAGCTTCAACTCTGTTAGTTGAATGCACAGAACAGAAAGAAGTTTCACAGAATGCTTCTGTGTAGTTTTATTTGGAAGATATCCTTTTTCCACTAAGGCCCTTAGCGCTCGAATGTCAACTTGCAGTTTCTACAGAAAGAGTGTTTCAGAACTGCTCAATCAAAGTAAGCTTCAACTCTGTTAGTTGAATGACAGAACAAGAAGCAGAATGCTTCTGTGTAGTTTTTATTTGAAGATATCCTTTTTCCACTATAGCTTCTCGAATGTCACTTGCAGTTTCTACAGAAAGAGTGTTTCAGAACTGCTCAATCAAAGTAAGCTTCAACTCTGTTAGTTGAATGACAGAACAGAAAGAAGTTTCACAGAATGCTTCTGTGTAGTTTTATTTGAAGATATTCCTTTTTCCACTAGGCCCTTAGCGCTAGAATGTCAACTTGCAGTTTCTACAGAAAGAGTGTTTCAGAACTGCTCAATCAAAAGTAAGCTTCAACTCTGTTAGTTGAATGCACAGAACAGAAAGAAGTTTCACAGAATGCTTCTGTGTAGTTTTTATTTGAAGATATCCTTTTTCCACTATAGGCCCTAGCCCGAATGTTGCAGTTTCTACAGAAAGAGTGTTTCAGAACTGCTCAATCAAAAGTAAGCTTCAACTCTGTTAGTTGAATGCACAGAACAGAAAGAAGTTTAACAGAATGCTTCTGTGTAGTTTTTATTTGAAGATATCCTTTTTCCACTATAGGCCCTTAGCGCTCGAATGTCACTTGCAGTTTCTACAGAAAGAGTGTTTCAGAACTGCTCAATCAAAAGTAAGCTTCAACTCTGTTAGTTGAATGCACAGAACAGAAAGAAGTTTCACAGAATGCTTCTGTGTAGTTTTTATTTGGAAGATATTCTTTTTCCACTATAGGCCCTTAGCGCTCGAATGTCAACTTGCAGTTCTACAGAAAGAGTGTTTCAGAACTGCTCAATCAAATGTAAGCTTCAACTCTGTTAGTTGAATGCACAGAACAGAAAGAAGTTTCACAGAATGCTTCTGTGTAGTTTATTTGAAGATATCCTTTTTCCACTATAGGCCCTTAGCGCTCGAATGTCAACTTGCAGTTTCTACAGAAAGAGTGTTTCAGAACTGCTCAATCAAAAGTAAGCTTCAACTCTGTTAGTTGAATGCACAGAACAGAAAGAAGTTTCACAGAATGCTTCTGTGTAGTTTTTATTTGAGATATCCTTTTTCCACTAGGCCTTAGCGCTCGGAATGTCAACTTGCAGTTTCTACAGAAAGAGTGTTTCAGAACTGCTCAATCAAAAGTAAGCTTCAACTCTGTTAGTTGAATGCACAGAACAGAAAGAAGTTTCACAGAATGCTTCTGTGTAGTTTTTTTTGGAAGATATCCCTTTTTCCACTATAGGCCCAGTAGCGCTCGAAATGTCAACTTGCAGTTTCTACAGAAAGAGTGTTTCAGAACTGCTCAATCAAAAGTAAGCTTCAACTCTGTTAGTTGAATGCACAGAACAGAAAGAAGTTTCACAGAATGCTTCTGTGTAGTTTTTATTTGAAGATATTCCTTTTTCCACTATAGGCCCTTAGCGCTCGAATGCAACTTGCAGTTTCTACAGAAAGAGTGTTTCAGAACTGCTCAATCAAAAGTAAGCTTCAACTCTGTTAGTTGAATGCACAGAACAGAAAGAAGTTTCACAGAATGCTTCTGTGTAGTTTTTATTTGAAGATATCCTTTTTCCACTATAGGCCCTTAGCGCTCGAATGTCTGCTTGCAGTTTCTACAGAAAGAGTGTTTCAGAACTGCTCAATCAAAAGTAAGCTTCAACTCTGTTAGTTGAATGCACAGAACAGAAAGAAGTTTCACAGAATGCTTCTGTGTAGTTTTTTTTGGAAGATATCCTTTTTCCAATAGGCCCTTAGCGCTGGAATGCACTTGCAGTTTCTACAGAAAGAGTGTTTCAGAACTGCTCAATCAAAAGTAAGCTTCAACTCTGTTAGTTGAATGCACAGAACAGAAAAAGTTTCACAGAATGCTTCTGTGTAGTTTTTATTTGAAGATATCCTTTTTCCACTAGGCCCTTAGCGCTGAATGTCAACTTGCAGTTTCTACAGAAAGAGTGTTTCAGAACTGCTCAATCAAAAGTAAGCTTCAACTCTGTTAGTTGAATGCACAGAACAGAAAGAAGTTTCACAGAATGCTTCTGTGTAGTTTTAATTTGAAGATATTCCTTTTTCCACTATAGGCCTTAGCCCGAATGAATTGCAGTTTCTACAGAAAGAGTGTTTCAGAACTGCTCAATCAAAAGTAAGCTTCAACTCTGTTAGTTGAATGCACAGAACAGAAAGAAGTTTCACAGAATGCTTCTGTGTAGTTTTTATTTGAAGATATTCCTTTTTCCACTATAGGCCCATTAGCGCTCGAATGTCACTTGCAGTTTCTACAGAAAGAGTGTTTCAGAACTGCTCAATAAAGTAAGCTTCAACTCTGTTAGTTGAATGCACAGAACAGAAAGAAGTTTCACAGAATGCTTCTGTGTAGTTTTTTTTGAAGATATCCTTTTTCCACTATAGGCCCTTTAGCGCTCGAATGTCAACTTGCAGTTCTTCAAAAGAGTGTTTCAGAACTGCTCAATCAAAAGTAAGCTTCAACTCTGTTAGTTGAATGCACAGAACAGAAAGAAGTTTCACAGAATGCTTCTGTGTAGTTTTTATTTGGAAGATATTCTTTTTCCACTATAGGCCCTTTAGCGCTCGAATGTCAACTTGCAGTTTCTACAGAAAGAGTGTTTCAGAACTGCTCAATCAAAAGTAAGCTTCAACTCTGTTAGTTGAATGCACAGAACAGAAAGAAGTTTCACAGAATGCTTCTGTGTAGTTTTTATTTGAAGATATTCCTTTTTCCACTATAGGCCCTTAGCGCTCGAATGTCAACTTGCAGTTTCTACAGAAAGAGTGTTTCAGAACTGCTCAATCAAAAAGTTCAACTCTGTTAGTTGAATGCACAGAACAGAAAGAAGTTTCACAGAATGCTTCTGTGTAGTTTTATTTGGAAGATATTCCTTTTTCCACTATAGGCCCTTAGCGCTCGAATGTCAATTGCAGTTTCTACAGAAAGAGTGTTTCAGAACTGCTCAATCAAAAGTAAGCTTCAACTCTGTTAGTTGAATGCACAGAACAGAAAGAAGTTTCACAGAATGCTTCTGTGTAGTTTTTATTTGAAGATATCCTTTTTCCACTATAGGCCCTTAGCGCTCGAATGTCAATTGCAGTTTCTACAGAAAGAGTGTTTCAGAACTGCTCAATCAAAAGTAAGCTTCAACTCTGTTAGTTGAATGACAGAACAAGAAGTTTCACAGAATGCTTCTGTGTAGTTTTTATTTGAAGATATATCCTTTTTCCACTAGGCCCAGTAGCGCTCGAATGTCACTTGCAGTTTCTACAGAAAGAGTGTTTCAGAACTGCTCAATCAAAAGTAAGCTTCAACTCTGTTAGTTGAATGCACAGAACAGAAAGAAGTTTCACAGAATGCTTCTGTGTAGTTTTTATTGAAGATATCCTTTTTCCACTATAGGCCCAGTAGCGCTCGAAATGTCAATTGCAGTTTCTACAGAAAGAGTGTTTCAGAACTGCTCAATCAAAAGTAAGCTTCAACTCTGTTAGTTGAATGCACAGAACAGAAAGAAGTTTCACAGAATGCTTCTGTGTAGTTTTTATTTGGAAGATATTCCTTTTTCCACTAGGCCCTTAGCGCTCGAATGTCACTTGCAGTTTCTACAGAAAGAGTGTTTCAGAACTGCTCAATCAAAAGTAAGCTTCAACTCTGTTAGTTGAATGCACAGAACAGAAAGAAGTTTCACAGAATGCTTCTGTGTAGTTTTTATTTGAAGATATACCTTTTTCCACTATAGGCCCTTAGCGCCGAATGTCACTTGCAGTTTCTACAGAAAGAGTGTTTCAGAACTGCTCAATCAAAAGTAAGCTTCAACTCTGTTAGTTGAATGACAGAACAGAAAGAAGTTTCACAGAATGCTTCTGTGTAGTTTTTATTTGAAGATATTCCTTTTTCCACTAGGCCTTAGCGCTGGAATGTCAACTTGCAGTTTCTACAGAAAGAGTGTTTCAGAACTGCTCAATCAAAAGTAAGCTTCAACTCTGTTAGTTGAATGGACAGAACAGAAAGAAGTTTCACAGAATGCTTCTGTGTAGTTTTTATTTGAAGATATTCCTTTTTCCACTATAGGCCCATTTAGCCGGAATGAACTTGCAGTTTCTACAGAAAGAGTGTTTCAGAACTGCTCAATCAAAAGTAAGCTTCA
>NW_022095844.1:0-51371 GCF_006542625.1 Nomascus leucogenys | reverse complement strand
ACTCTTTCTCTAGAAACTGCAAGCGGACATTTGGAGCGCTAAGAAGCCAATAGTGGAAAAAGGAATATATTCAAATAAAAACTGCACAGAATCATTCTGTGAAACTTCTTCCTGATCTGTGCATTCAACTAACAGAGTTGAACCTTACTTTTGATTGTAGAGTTTTGAAACAATCTTTCTGTAGAAACTGCAAGTGGACATTCGGAGCGCTAAGAGGCCCATAGTGCAACAGGAATTATCTTCAAATCAAAACTACACCGAAGCATTCTGGGAGAGCTTTTCTCTTCCTGTCCATTCAACTAACAGAGTTGAAGCTTACTTTTGATTGGGGAGTTTTGAAACACTCTTTCTGTGAAACTGCAATGTGGACACTTGGAGAGCTACGCGGCCTATCGTGGAGAAAATGAATATCCTGAAATAAAAACTCACAGAAGCATTTGTGAAAATTCTTTCTGATCTGTGCATTCAACTGACATGTTGAACCTTTACTTTTCATTGTGCAGTATTGAAACATCTTTTTCATAGAAATGCAAGTGGACATTTGTAGCGCTCTGCGGCCTATCGTGGAAAAAGGAATATCTTCAAATAAAACTACACAGAAGCATTCTGTGAAACTTCCTTCTGATCTGTGCATTCAACTAACAGAGTTGAAACTTACTTTGATTGAGGAGTTTGAAACATCTTTCTGTAGAACTGCAAGTCGACCTTTGGAGTGCTATGCGGCCTCTCGTGTAAAAAGGAATATCTTCAAATAAAAACTAACAGAAGCATTCTGTGAAACTTCTTTCCGATCTGCGCATTCAACTAACACAGTTGAATCTTACATTTGATTGAGGTGTTTTCAAACACTCTTTCTGTAAAGAAACTGCAAGTGGCCATTTGGAGAGCTAAGAGGCCTATCTTAGAAAAAGGAATATCTTCAAATAAAACTACACAGAAGCATTCTGTGAAACTTCTTTTTGATCTGTGCATTCAACTAACAGAGTTGAATCTTACTTTTGATTGAGGAGTGTTGAAACACTCTTTCTTAGAAACTGCAAGTGGAAATTTGGAGCTCTATGCGGCCTATCGTGGAAAAAGGAATATATTCAAATAAAAACTACACAGAAGCATTCAGTGTAATTTCTTGCTGATCTGTGCATTCAACTAACAGAGTTGAACCTTAATTTTGATTGAGGAGTTCTGAAACACTCATTCTGTAGAAACTGCAAGTGGACATTTAAAGCGCTTCGCGGCCTATCATGGAAAAAGGTATACGTCAAATAAAAACTACACAGAAGCCTTCTGTGAAACTTCTTTCTGATCTGTGCATTCAACTAACAGAGTTGAAACTTCCTTTTCATTGAGGAGTTTCAAAACACTCTTTCTGTAGAAACTGCAAGTGGACATTTGGAGTGCTAAGAGGCCTGTCGTGGAAAAATGAATATCCTCAGATAAAAGCTACACAGAAGCATTCTGTGCAACTTCTTTCTGATCTTGCAATGAACTAATGGAGTTGAACCCTACTTTTCATTGAGGTGTGTTGAAGCACTCTTTCTGTAGAAACTGCAAGTGGACATTTGGAGTGCTATGCGGCCTATCATGGAGGAAGGAATATCTTCAAACAAAAACTACTCAGAACCATTCTGTGAAACTTCTTTTTGATCTGTGCATTCAACTGACAGAACTGAACTTACTTTTGATTGAGGAGTTTTGAAACTCTCTTTCTGCAGAAACTGAAATGGGACATTTGGACTGCTATGCAGCCTAACATGGAAAAATGAATTACTTCAAATAAAAACTACACAGAAGCATTCTGTGAAACTTCTTTTTGATCTATGTATTCAACTAACAGAGTTGAATCTTACTTTTGATTGAGGAGTTTTGAAACAATCTCTCTGTTGAAACTGCAATTGGAAATTTTGAGCGCTACGCTGCCTATAGTGGAAAACGGAATATCTTCAAATGAAAACTACAGAAAAGCATTCTGTGAAACACCTTTCTGTTCTGTGCATTCAACTAACAGAGTTGAACTTCACATTTTTTTGAAGAGTTTTGAAACACTGTTTCTGTAGAAACTGCTAGTGGACATTTGGAGGGCTATTCGGCCTTTCTTGGAAAAAGGAATATCTTCAAATAAAAACTACAGAGAAGCATTCTGTGAAACTACTTTCTGATCTGGGCATTCAACTAACAGAGTAGAACCTTACTTTTGATTGAGGAGTTTTGAATAACTCTTTCTGTAGAAACTGTAAGTGGACATATGGAGTGCTATGTGTCCTATTGTGGAAAAAGGAATATCTTGAAATAAAAACTACACAGAAGCATTCTCTGAAACTTGTTTCCTATCTGTGCATTGTACTAAAAGAGTTGAACCTAACTTTTGATTGAGTAGTTTTGAAACTCTCTTTCTGTAGAAACTGCAAGTGGACATTTGTAGCGCTACGCGGCCTATTGTGGAAAAAGCAATATCTTCAAATAAAAACTACACAGAAGCATTCTGTGAAACTTCTTCCTGGTCTGTGCATTCAACTAACAGAGTTGAAACTTACTTTTGATTGAGGAGTTTTGAAACACTCTTTCTGTAGAAACTGCAAGTGGGCATTTGGAGTGCTACGCGGCCTATCGTGGAAAAAGGAATATCTTCAAATAAAAACTACACAGTTGCATTATGTGAAACAAATTTCTGATCTGTTCATCCAACTAACAGAGTTGAACCTTCCTTTTGATAGTAGAGTTTTGAAACAATCTTTCTGTAGAAACTGCAAGTGGAAATTTGGAGCGCTAAGAGGCCTATGGTAGAAAAAGGAAAGTCTTCAAATAAAAACTACACAGAAGCCTTCTGTGGAACTTCTTTCTGATCTGTGCATTCAACTAACAGAGTTGAACCTTACTTTTGATTGAAGAGTTTTCAAACACTCTTTCTGTAGAAACTGCTATTGGACATTTGGAGCGCTACGGGGCGTATCGTGGAAAAAGGAATATCGTCAAATAAAAACTTCTCAGACGCATTCTGTGAAACTTCTTCCTGGTCTGTGCATTCAACTAACAGGGTTGAACCTTACTTTTGATTGAGGAGTTTTGAAACACTCTTTCTGTAGAAACTGCAAGTGGACATTTAGAGCACTACATGGCCTATAGTGGAAAAAGGAATATCTTCAAATAATAACTACACAGTTGCATTATGTGAAACAACTTTCTGATCTGTGCATTCAACTAACAGAGTTGAACCTTCCTTTTCATTGAGGAGTTTCGAAACACTCTTTCTGTAGAAACTGCAAGTGGACATCGGAGTGCTAAGAATCCTGTCGTGGAAAAATGAATATCCTCAGATAAAAGCTACACAGAAGCATTCTGTGCAACTTCTTTCTGATCTGTGCAATGAACTAACGGAGTTGAACCCTACTTTTCATTGAGGAGTGGTGAAACACTCTTTCTGTAGAAACTGCAAATGGACATTTGGAGCGTTGCGTGGCCTATCGTGTAAGAAGGAATATCTTCAAACAAAAACTACTCAGAACCATTCTGTGAATCTTCTTTTTGATCTGTGCATTCAACTGAAAGAGCTGAACCCTACTTTTGAATAAGGAGTTTTGAAACACTCTGTCTGTAGAAACTGCAAGTGGACATTTGGAGCGCTAAGAGGTCTATCAGGGAAAAAGGAATATCTTTAAATAAAAACTACACAGAAGCATTCTGTGAAACTTCTTTTTGATCTGTGCATTCAGCTAACGGAGATGAAACTTACTTTTGATTGAAGAGATTTGAGACACCCTTTCTGTATAAACTGCAGGTGGACATTTGGAGTGCTCAGAGGCCTATCATGGAAAAAGTAATATCTTCAATGTAAAACTACACAGAAGCCTTCTGTGAAACTTCTATCAGATCTGTGCGTTCAAATAACAGAGTTGAACATTACTTTTGATACAGGAGTTTTGAAACACTCTTTCTGTAGAAACTGTA
Source organism: Nomascus leucogenys (assembly GCF_006542625.1). Lineage (NCBI taxonomy): Eukaryota > Metazoa > Chordata > Mammalia > Primates > Hylobatidae > Nomascus > Nomascus leucogenys. The sequence continues at coordinate 47,429 of NW_022095844.1, read as the reverse complement.
AGTGAACATTTGGAGCACTAAGGGGCCTATCGTGGAAAAAGGAATATCCTCAAATAAAAACTACAGAGAAGCATTCTGGGAAACTACATTCTGATCTGCACATTCAACTAACAGAGTTGAAACCTACTTTTGATTGAGGAGTTTTCAAACACTCTTTCTGTATAAACAGCAAGTGGACATTTGGAGTGCTACTTGGCCTATCTTGGAAGAAGGAATTTCCTCAAATAGAAACTGCAGAGAAGCATTCTGTGAAACTTATTTCTGATCTGTGCATTCAACTAACAGAGTTGAACCTTACTTTGGAGGGAGCAGTTTTGAAACACTTTTTCTGTATAAACTGCAATTGGACATTTGGAGCGCTAATCGGCCTATCGTGGCAAAAGGAGTTTCTTCAAATAAAAACTACACAGAAGCATTCTGTGAAACTTCTTTATGATCTGTGCATTCAACTAACAGAGTTTAACCTTCCTTTTGATAGAGGAGTTTTCAAACAATCTTTCTGTAGAAATTTCAAGTGATCCTTTGGAGCGCTAAGAGGCCTATCGTGGAAAAAGGAATATCTTCAAATAAAAATTACACATAAGCATTCTGTGAAACTTCCTTCTGATCTGTGCATTCAGCTAACAGAGTTGGACCTAACTTTTGATTGAGGAGTTTTGAAACACTCTTTCTGTATAAATTGTAAGGGGACATTTGGAGAACTACGTGGTCTATCGTTCGAAAATGAATGTCTTCGAATAGAGGCTACTCAGAAGCATTATGTGAAACTTCTTTCTGATCTGTGCATTCAACTAACAGAGCTGAACCTTACTTTTGATGAATCAGTTTTGAAACACTCTTTCTGTGTAAACTGCAAGTCGGCATTTCAAGCGCTACGCTGCCTATCGTCGAAAAAGGAATATCTTCAAATAAAAACTAAGACGCATTCTGTGAAAATTCTTTCTGCTCTGTGCATTCTTCTAAAGAGTCGAACCTTACTTTGGATTGAGGAGTTTTGAAACACTCTTTCTGTATAAACTGCACGTGGACATTTGGAGCGCTATGCGGCCTATCGTTGAAAAAGGAATATCTTCAAATAAAAACTACACAGAGGCATTCTGTGCAACTTCTTCCGAATCTGTGAATTCAACTAACAGAGTTGAATCTTAATTTTGATGGAGTAGTTTTGAAACATTCTTTCTGTATAAACTGCAAGTGGACATTTGGGTCGCTACGCGGCCAATCGTCTAAAAAGGAATGTCTTCAAATAAAAACTACACAGAAGCATTCTGTTATACTTCTTTGTTATCTGTGCATGCAACTAACAGATTTTAACGTTACTTTTTCTGGAGCAGTTTTGAAACACTCTTTCTGTATAAACTGCAAGTAGATATTTGGAGGGCTATGCTACCTATCGTCGAAAAAGGAAAATCTTCAAATAAATACTACACAGAAGCATTGTGTGAAAATTCTTTCTCACCAGTGCATTCAACTAACAGAGTTGAACTTCAGTTTGATGGACAAGTTTCGAAACACTTTTTCTGCATAAACTGCAAGTTGACATTTGTAGCGTTGCATGGCCTATCTTGGAAAAAGGAATATCTTCAAATAAAAACTACACAGAAGCATTCTGTGAAAATTCCTTCTGATCTGTGCATTCAACTAACACAGTTGAAGCTTACTTTTGAGGGAGTAGTTTTGAAACACTCTTTCTGTGGAAACTGCAAGTGGTCACTAGGAGCACTATGCGGCCTATCATGGAAAAAGGAATATCTTCACATAAAAACTACACAGAAGCAAACTGTGAAACTTCTTTCTGATCTGTGTATTCAACTAACAGATTTGAACCTTACTTTTGTTTGAGGAGTTTTGAAACAGTCTTTCTGTAGAAACTGCAAGTGGACATTTGGAGCAATAAGAGGCCTATCGTGGAAAACGGAATATCTTCAAATAAAAACTACACAGTAGCATTCTGTGAAATTTCTTTCCTATCTATGCATTCAACTAACAGAGTTGAACCTTACTTTTGATTTTGGAGTTTTAAAACCCTCTTTCTGTAGAAACTGCAAGTGTATATTTGGAGCATAATGCAGCCTATCATGGAAAAAGGAATATCATCACATAAAAACTACACAGAAGCATTCTGTGAAACTACTATCAGATCTATGAATTAAAATAACAGAGTTGAAAATTACTTTTGATTCAGGAGTTTTGAAACACTCTTTCTGTAGAAACTGTAATTGGACATTTGGAGCGCTAAGGGGCCTATCATGGAAAAAGGAATATCCTGAAATAAAAACTACAGAGAAGCATTCTGGGAAACTCCTTTCTGATATGTGAATTCAACTAACAGAGTTGAACCTTACTTTTGATTTGGGAGTGTCCAGCACTCTTTCTGTATAAACTGCAGGTGGACATTTGGAATGACATGCGGCCAATCGTGGAAAAAGTAATATCTTCAACTAAAAACTACAGAGAAGCATTCTGTGAAACTTCTTTCTGATCTGTGCATTCTTCTAACAGAGTTAAACCTTACCTTTGTTTGAGGAGTTTTGAAACACTCTTTCTGTATAAACTGCAAGTGGACATTTGGAGCACAATGCGGCCTATAGTGGAAGAAGGAATTTCTTCAAATAAAAACTACACAGAGGCATTCTGTGAAATTTCTTTCTGATCTGTTCATTCAACTAACAGAGTTGAACCTTACTTTTGAGGGAGCAGTTTTGAAACACTCCTTCTGTATAAACTGGAAGCGGTCATTTGGAGCGCTACATGGCCTATCGTCAAAAAAGGAATATCTTCAAATGAAGACAACACAGAAGCATTCTGTGAAACTTCTTTATGAACTGTGCATTCAACTAACAGAGTTGAACCTTACTTTTGATTGAGGAGTTCTGAAACAATCTTTCTGTAGAAACTGCAAGTGGACAGTTGGAGCGCTAAGAGCCCTATATTGGAAAAAGGAATATCTTCAAATAAAAAGTACACAGAAGCATTCTGTAAAACTTCGATCTGATCTGTGCATTCAACTAACAGAGTTGAAACTTACTTTTGATTTAGGAGTTTTGAAACACTCTTTCTTTATTAACTGCAAGTGCTCATTTGGAGCGCAAAGCGGCCTATTGAAGAAAAAGGAATATCTTCAAATAAAAACTACACGGAAGCATTCTCTGAAACTTCTCTCTGATCTGTGCATTCAACTAACAGAGTTGAAACTTGCTTTTGATGGAGAATTTGGAAAAACTCTTTCTGTATAAGTTGCAAGTGGAAATTTGGAGCGCTTCACGGCCTATCGTCGAAAAAGGTATATCTTCAAATAAAAACCACACAGAAGCATTCCGTGAAACTTCTGTGTGATCTGTACATTCAACTAACACAGTTGCACCTTACTTTCGTTGGAGCTGTTTTGAAACACTATTTCTGTATAAACTGCAAGTGGACATTTGGAGCCCTACGAGGCCTATCGTGGAAAAAGGAATATCTTCAAATAAAAACTACACAGAAGCATTCTGTGAAACTTCTTTCTGATCTGTGCATTCAACTAATGGAGATGAAACTTACTTTTGATTGAAGAGTTTTGAGACACTCTTTCTGTATAAACTGCAAGGGGACATTTGGAGCGCTAAGAGGCCTATTGCAGAAAAAGGAATATCTTCAAATTAAAACTACACAGAAGAATTCTGTGAAACTTCTTTTTGATCTGTGCATTCAACTAACAGTGCTGAACCTTACTTTTGATTGAGGAGTGTTGAAACACTCTTTCTGTATAAACTGCAAGAGGACATTTGGAGCGCAACGCGGCCTATAGTCAAAAAAGGATTATCTTTAAATAAAAACTTCACAGAAGCATTCTGTGAAACTTCTTTCTGATCTGTGCATTCAACTAACATAGTTGAGCCTTACTTTGATTGAAGACTTTTGAAACACTCTTTATGTATAAACTGTAAGTGGTCATTTGGAGTGCTGTGAGACCTAAAGTGGAAAAAGGAATATCTTCAAATAAAAACTACACAGAACCATTCTGTGAAACTTCTTTCTGATCTGTGCATTCAACTATCAGAGTTGAACCTTACTTTTGATGCACCAGTTTTCAACCTCTCTTTCTGCATAAAATGCAAGTGGACATTTTGAGTGCTAAGAGGCCTATCTTGGATAAAGGAATATCTTCAAATGAAAACTACACAGAAGCATTCTGTGAAACTTCTTTCTGATCAGAGCATTGAACTAACAGTGTTGAACTTTATTTTTGATTGAGGAGTTTTGAAACACTCTTTCTGTATAAACTGCAAGTGGACATTTGGAGCGCTATGCGGCCTGTCGTGGAAAAAGGAATATCTTCAAATAAAAACTACACAGAAGCATTCTATGAAACTTCTATCTGATCTGTGCATTCAACTAACATAGTTGAACCTTACTTTGGATTGAAGAGTTTTGAAACACTCTTTCTGTATAAACTGTAAGTGGGCAATTGGAACACTATGCGGCTTATCTTCGAAAAAGGAATATTTTGAAATAAAAACTACACAGAAGCATTCTGTGAAACTTCTCTCTGATCTCTGCATTCAACTAACAGAGTTGAACCCTACCCTTGATGGAGCAGTTTTCAAACACTCTTTCTGTATAAACTGCACGTGGGCATTTGGAGCTCTACGCTTCCTATCTTGGAAAAAGGAACACCTTCAAATAAAAACTACACAGAAGCATTCTGTGAAACTTCTTTCTGATCTATGCATTCAACTACCAGAGTTGAACCTTACTTTTGATGGAGCAGTTTTGAAACACTTTTTCTGTATAAACTGCAAGTGGACGTTTGGAGCGCTACGCGGCCTATCTTGGAAAAAGTAATATCTTCAAATAAAAACTACCCAGAAGCATTCTGTGAAACTTCTTTCTCATCTGTGCATTCAACTAACAGAGTTGAAACTTACTTTTGACGGAGCGGTTTTGAAACACCCTTTCTGTATACACTGCAAGTGGACATTTGGAGTGCTATGCGACCTATCGTGGAAAAAGGAACGTCTTCATGTAAAAACTACACAGAAGCACTCTGAGAAACTTCTTTCTGATCTGTGCATTCAACTAACAAAGTTGAACCTCAATTTTGTTTGAGGAGTTTTGAAACAGTCTTTCTGTATAACCTGCAAGTAGACATTTGGCACGCTGTGAGACCTATCATGGAAAAAGGAATACCTTCAAATAAAACCTACACAGAAGCATTCAGTGAAATTTCTTTCTGATCTGTGAATTCAACTAACAGAGTTGAACCTTACTTTTGATTGAAGAGTTCTGAAACACTCTTTCTGTAAAAACTGCAAGTGGACATTTCGAGCGCTATGCGGCCAATCGTAGAAAAAGGAATACCTTCAAATAAAAACAACACAGAACCATTCTGGGAAACTTCTTTCTGATCTTTGCATTCAACTAACAGAGTTCAACCTTACTATTGATGGAGCAGTATTGAAGCACTCTTTCTGAATAAACTGCAAGTGGACATTTGGAGCACAACAAGGAGTTTCATGGAAAAAGGAATATCATCAAATAAAAACTACACAGAAACAATCTGTGAAACTTCTTTCTTATCTGTGCATTCAACTAATGGAGTTGAAACTTACTTTTGATTGAGGAGTTTTGAATGACCCTTTCTGTATAAACTGCAAGTGGACATTCAGAGAGCTAAGATGCCCATCGTGGAAAAAGGAATATCTTCAAATAAAAACTACACAAAAGCATTCTGTGAAACTTCTTTCTTATCTGTGCATTCAACTAACAGAGTTGAACCTTACTTTTGGTTGAGGAGTTTTGAAACACTCTTTCTGTATAAACTGAAAGTGGACATTTGGAGCGCTTTGTGGCCTATCATGGAAAAAGGAATATCTTCAAATAATAACTACACAGAAGCATTCTCTGAAACTAATTTCTGAACTGTGCATTCAACTAACAGATTTGAACGTTACTTTTCATATAGCAGTTTTGAAACACTCTATTTCTAGATTCTGCAAGTGGACATGTGGCAAACATTGAGGACTGTGGTGAAAAAAGAAAAATCTTCCCCTAAAAATGACAAGAAAACATTCTGTGAAACTTCTTTCTGATCTGTGAATTCACCTAACACAGTTGAACCTTACTTTTTATTGAGGGGTTTTGAACCAACATTTCTGTATAAACTGCAAGTGGACATTTGGTGCTCTTTGAGGCCTATCGTAGAAAAAGAAATAACTTCAAATAAAAACTACACAGAACAATTCTGTGAAACTTCCTTCTGATCTGTGCATTCAACTAACAGAGTTCAACATTACTTTTGATTGAGCAGTTTTGAAACACTCTATTTGTAGAATCTGCAAGTAGATATTGGAGTGCTTTGAGGCATATCGTGGAAAAGTGAATATCTTCAAATAAAAACTACACAGATGCATTCTGTGAAACTTCTTTCTGATCAGTGCATTCAACTAACAGAGTTCAACCTTCCTTTTGATTGAGGAGTTTTGAAACACTCTTTCTGTATAAACTGCTAGTGGACATTTGCAGTGCTTGGATGCAAATATTGGAAAAAGGATTGTCTTCAAATAAAAACTACACAGAAGCATTCTGTGAAACTACTTTCAGATCTGTGCATTAAACTAACAGAGTTGAACCTCACTTTTGATTGAGGAGTTTTGAAACACTCTTTCTGTAGAAACTGGAAGTGGACATTCGGAGCGTGAAGAGGTGCATAGTGCAAAAAGGAATATCTCCAAATAAAAACTACACAGAGGCAATCTGTGAAACTTCCTTCTGATCTGTGCATTCAACTAAGAGTGTTGAACCTTACTTTTGATTGAGCAGTTCTGAAACACACTTTCTATAGAAACTGCAAGTGGACATTTTGTGCGCTACATGTCCTATCGTGGAAAAAGGAATATCTTCAATAAAAACTACACAGAACCATTCTGTGAAACTTCTTTCTGATCTGTGCATTCAACTAACAGAGTTGAACCTTAACTTCTATTGAGGAGTTTCGAAACACTCTTTCTGTAGAAACTGGAAGTGGACAGTTGGAGCGATACACGGCAGATCGTGAAAGAAGGAATATCTTCAAATATAAACTGCACAGAAATATTCTGTGAAACTTCTTTCTGATCTGTGAATTCAACCAACAGAGTTGAAACTTACTTTGATTGAGGAGTTTTGAAACCCTCTTTCTGTACAAACTGCAAGTGGACATTTGTAGCGCTAAGAGGCCTATCTTGGAAGAAGGAATATCTTCAAATGAAAACTACACAGAAGCATTCTGTGAAACCTCTTTCTGCTCTGTGCATTCAACTAACAGAGTGGGACCTTACTTTTGATAGAGGAGTTTTGAAACACTCTTTCTGTAGAAACTGCAAGTGGACATTTGGAGCGCTAAGAGGTCTATCGTGGAAAAAAGAATATCATCAAATGAAAACTACACAGAAGCATTCTGTGAAAATTCTTTCTGATCTGCGCACTCAACTAACAGGTTTGAGCTTTACATTTGATTGAGTAGTTTTGAAACACTCTTTCTGAAGGAACTGGAAGAGCACATTTGGAGCGCTACGCAGCCTGTTTAGGAAAAAGGAATATCTTCAAATATAACCTACACAGAAGCATTGTGTGAAACTTCTTTCTGATCTATGCATTCAACTAACAGAGTTAGACACTACTTTTGATTGAGGAGTTTTGTAACACTCTTTCTGTAGAAAATGCAAGTGGACATTCAGAGCGCTAAGGGGTCAATAGTGGGAAAAGGAATCCCTTCAAATAAAAACTACACAGAAGCATTCTGCGAAACTGCTTTCTGATCTGTGCATTCACCTAACAGAGTTGAACATTACTTTTGATTGAGGAGTTCTGAAACACTCTTTCTGTAGAAACCACAGGTAGACATTCGGAGCGCTACGGGGCCTATAGTGGAAAAAGGAATATCTTCAAATAAAAACTACAAGGATGACTTCAGTGAAACTTCTTTGTGGTCTGTGCATTCATCTAGCAGAACTGAACCTTACTTTTGATTGAGGAGTTCTGAAACACTCTTTCTGTAGAAACCGCAATTGGACATTCGGTGCGTTAATGGGCCTATAGTGGAAAAAGGAATATCTTCAAATAAAAACTACAGAGAAGCATTCTGTGTGACTTCTTTCTGATCTGTGAATTCAACCAACAGAGTTGAACCTTACTTTTGATGGAGGAGTTCTGAAACACACTTTCTGTAGAAACCACAAGTGGACATTCGGAGCGCTAAGGGGCCTATGGTGGAAAAAGGAATATCTTCATATAAAAACTGCACAGAAGCATTCTGTGAAACTTCTTTCTAATCTGTGCATTCAACTAACAGTGCTGAACATTGCTTTTGATTGAGGATTTCCGAAACACTCCTTCTGTGGAAACCACAACTGGACAGTCGGAGCGCTAAGGGGCCTATAGTGGAAAAAGGAATATCTTCAAATAGAAACTACCCAGAAGCATTCTGTGAAACTTCTTTCTGATCTGTGCATTCCGCTAACAGAGTTGAAACTTACTTTTGATTGAGAAGTTCTGAAAAACTCTTGCTGTAGAACCTGCAAGTGGACATTCAGAGCGCTAAACTGACTAAAGTAGAAAAAGAAATATCTTCAAATAAAAACTGTACAGAAGCATTCTGTGAAACTTCTTTAAGATATTTCCATTCAACTAACCGAGTTGAAAGTTACTTTTTATTGCGTAGTTCTGAAACACTGTTTGTGGAGAAACTGCAAGTGGACATTTGGAGCGCTAAGGGGCCTATAGTGGACAAAGGAATCTCTTCAAATAAAAACTACACAGAAGCATTCTGTGAAACTCCTTTCTAATCTGTACATTCAACTAACAGTGCTGAACGTTACTTTTGATTTAGGAGTTCTGAAACACTCTTTCTGTAGTAACGGCAAGTGAACATTCGGAGCGCTAAATGGCCTATAGTGGAAAAAAATATCTTCAAATAAAAACAACGGAGAAGCATTCTGTGAAACTTTGTCTGATCTTTGCATTCAACTAACAGATTTGAACCTTACTTTTCATTGAGGAGTTCTGAAAGACTGTTTCTGTAGAAAACGCAAGTGGATATTCGGAGAGCTAAGGGGCGTAGAGTGGAAAAAGGAAAACCTTCAAATAAAAACTACACAGAAACATTCTCTGAAACTACTTTCTGATCTGTGCATTCACCTAACAGATTTGAACCTTACTTTTGATTGAGGAGTTCTGAAACACACTTTCTGTAGAAACCACAGGTGGACATTCAGAGCGCTACGGGGCCTATAGTGGAAAAAGGAATATCTTCAAATAAAAACTACACAAATGATTCAGTGAAACTTCTTTGTGGTCTGTGCATTCATCTAACAGAATTGAACGTTACTTTTGATTGAGGAGATCTTAAACACTCTTTCTGTGGAAACCGCAAGTGGACATTCTTAGCGCTAATGTTCTTATAGTGGAAAAATGAATATCTTCAAATAAAAACTACACAGAAGCATTCTGTGAAACCACTTTCTGATCTCTGCATTCAACTAACATAGTTGAACCTCACTTTTGATTGAGGAGATCTGAAATACTCTTTCTACAGAAACATCCTGTGGACATTCAGAGTGCTAAGGGGACTAGAGTGGAAAAAGGAATATCTTAAAATAAAAACTACACAGAAGCATTCTGTGAAACATCTTTCTGATCTGTGCATTCAACTAACAGAGTTGAACCTTAATTTTATTCAAGAGTTCTGAAACACTCTTTCTGTAGAAACTCTCAGTGAACATTCAGAGCGCTAAGTGGCCTATACTGGAAAAAAAATCTTCAAATATAAACTACACAGAAGTATTCTGTGAAACGTCTTTCTGATCTGTGCATTCAATTAATGGACTTGAATATTACTTTTGATTGAGCAGTTCTGAAACACTCTTTCTGTAGAAATCGCAAGTGGACTTTCGGAGCGCTAAGGGGCCTATAGTGGAAAAAGGAATATCTTCAAATAAAAACTACACAGAAGCATTCTGTGAAACTTCTTTCTGATCTATGCATTCAACTAACGGAGTTGAAACTTAGTTTTGACTGAGGAGTTCTGAAACACTCTTTCTGTAGAAATCACAATTGGACAATCGGAGCACAAATGGGCCTACAGTGGAAAAAGGAATATCTTCAAATGAAAACTACACAGAAGCATTCTGTGAAACTGCATTCTGATCTCTGCATTCAACTAACAGAGTTGAACCTTACTTTTGATTGAGGAGATCAGAAATACTCTTTCAGTATAAACCGCAAGTGGACATTCCGAGCGCTAAGGGGACTAGAGTGGAAAAAGGAATATCTTCAAATAGAAACTACACAGAAGCATTCTGTGAAACTTCTTTCTGATCTGTGCATTCAACTAACAGAGTTGAACCTTACTTTTGATTGAGGAGTTCTGAAACACTCTTTCTGTAGAAACTGCAAGTGGACATTCCGAGGGCTAAGAGGCCAATAATGGAAAAACGAATATCTTCAAACAAAAACTACAAAGAATCATTTTGTGAAACTTCTTTCTGATCTCTGCACTCAACTATCAGAGTTGAACCTTACTTTTGATTGAGGAGTTCTGAAACACTCTTTCAGTATAAACCGTAATTGGACCATCGTAGCGCTAAGGGGTCTACACTGGAGAAAGGAATATCTTCAAATATAAACTACACAGTAGTATTCTCTGAAACTTCTTTCTCATCTGTGCATTCAAACAAGTGATTTGAACCTTACTTTTGATTGAGGAGTTCTGAAACACACCTTCTGGAGAAACTGGAAATAGATATTCGGAGAGCTAAGGAGCCTATGGTGGAAAAAGGAATAACTTCAAATAAAAACTACACTGAAGGATTCTGTGAACCTACTTTTTGATCTGTGCATTCAACTCACAGAGTTGAACCTTACTTTTGATTGAAGAGTTCTGAAACACTCTTTCTGTACAACCGCGAGTGGACATTCGGAGCGCTAATGGGACTACAGTGGAAAAAGTAATATCTTCAAATGTAAACAGAAGCATTTGTGAAACTTCTTTCTGATCTGTGTATTCAACAAACAGATTCGAAACTTACATTTGATTGAGGAGTTCAGAAACACTTTATCTGTAGAAACCACAAGTGGACATTCGTTGCGCTAAGGTTCGTATAGTGGAAAAAGGAATATCTTCAAATAAAAACTACACAGAAGCATTCTGTGAAACTAGTTTCAGATCTGCACATTCAACTAACAGAGTAGAACCTTACTTTTGATTGTGGAATTCTGAAACAGTCTTTCTGTAAAAACTGCAAATGGGCATTCGGAGCGCTAAGGGGCCTATAGTGGAAAAAGGAATAACTTCAAATTAAAACTGCACAGAAGCATTCTGTGAAACTGCTTTTGGATCTGTGCATTCAACTTACAGTGTTGAACCTTACTTTTGATTGAAGAGTTCTGTAACACTCTTTCTGTAGAAACTGCAAATGGACATTCGGAGCGCTAGGGGCCTATGGTGGTAAAAGGAATATCTTCAAATAAAAGACACACAGAGGAATTCTGCGAAACTAATTTCCATTCTGTGTATTCAACTAACATAGTTGAACCTTACTTTTGATTGAGGAGTTCTGAAACACCCTTTCTGTAGAAACTTCAAATGGATATTCGGAGCTCAAAGGGGCCTATAGTGGAAAAAGGAATGTCATCAAATAAAAAGTACACAGAAGCATTCTGTGAAAGGTCTTTCTGATCTGTGCATTCAACTTACAGAGGTGAAACTTACTTTTGATTGAGGTGTTCTGATGCACTCTTTCTGTAGAAAGTGCAAGTGGAAATTCGGAGCGCTAAGGGCCTATAGTGGAAAAAGGAATATCTTCAAATAAAAACTACACAGAAGAATTCTGTGAAACTTCTTTCTGATCTGTGCATTCAATTAACAGAGTTCAACCTTACTTTTGATTGAGGAGTTCTGAAACATTCTTTCTGTAGAAACCGCAAGGGAACAATCAGAGCGCTAAGGGGCCTACAGTGGATAAAGGAATATCTTCAAATAAAAACTACACAGAATCACTCTGTGAAACTTCCTTCTGATCTATGCATTCAACTAACAGAGTTGAAATTTGGTTTTGATTGAGGAGTTCTGAAACACTCTTTCAGTAGAAACCACAATTGGACAATAGGAGCGCTAAGGGGCCTACAGTGGAAAAAGGTATATCTTCAAATAAAAACTATACAGAAGCATTCTGTGAAAATTCTTTCTGATCTCTGCATTCAACTAACAGGGTTGCACCTTACTTTTGATTGAGGAGTTTGGAAACACTCTTTCAGTATAAACCGCAAGTGGACATGTGGAGTGCTAAGGGGCGTACAGTGGAAAAAGGAATATATTCAAATGAACACTACACAGAAGCATTCTGTGAAACTTCTTTCTGATAAGTGCATTCAACTAACAGAGTTGAAACTCACTTTTGATTGAGGAGTTCTGAAACACCATTTCTGTAGAAACTGCAAGTGGACATTCAAAGCGCAAAGGGGCCTGTAGAGGAAAAAGGAATATCTTCAAGTAAAAAGTACACAGAAGCATTCTGTTTAACTTGTTTCTCATCTGTACAATCAAATAACAGAGTTGAACTTTCTTTTGACTTAGGAGTTCTGAAACACTCTTTCCATAGAAACCGTAAGTGGACATTCGGAGCGCTAAAGGGCCTATAGTGGAAAACGAATATCTTCAAATAAAAAACTACACAGAAGCATTCTGTGAAACTTCTTTCTGATCTGTGCATTCAACTAACAGAGTTGAACCTTACTTTTGATTGAGGAGTTCTGAAACACTCTTTCTGTGGAAACCGCAATTAGACATTCATAGCGCTAGGTTTCAAATAGTGGAAAAAGGAATATCTTCCAATAAATCTACAAAGAAGCATTCTGTGAAACTAGTTTCTGATGTGTGCATTCAGCAAACAGAGTTGAACCTTTCTTTTGATTGAGGAGTTCTGAAACACTCTTTGTGTAGAAACTGCAAATGGACGTTCGGAATGCTAAGGGGCCTATAGTGGAAAAAGGAATAACTTCAAATTAAAACTACACAGAAGCATTCTGGGAAACTGCTTTCAGATCTGTGCATTCAACTTACATTGCTGAACCTTCCTTTTGATTGATGAGTTACGTAACACACTTTCTGTAGAAAATGCAAATTGACATTCGGAGCCCTAAGGGGCCTATGGTGGAAAAAGGAATACCTTCAAATAAAAGCTACACAGAAGCATTCTGTGAAACTACTTTCTGATCTGTGCATTCAGCTTATAGAGTTGAAACTTACTTTTGATTGAGGAGTTCGAAACACTCTTTCTGTAGAAAGTGCAAGTGGACTTTCAGAGCGCTAAGGGGCCTATAGTGGAAAAAGGAATATCTTCAAATAAAAACTTCAAAGAAGCATAATGTGAAACTACTTTCTGATCTGTGCATTCAACTAAAAGAGTGGAAACTTACTTTGATTGAGGAGTTCTGAAACACTCTTTCTGAAGAAACTGCAAGTGGACATTCGGAGTACAAAGGGGCCTATAGTGGAAAAACGAATATCTTCAAACAAAAACTACACAGAAGCATTCTGTGAAACTTCTTTCTGATCTGTGCATTCAACCAGCGGAGTTGAACCTTCCTTTTCACTGAGGAGTTCTGAAACACTCTTTCTGTAGAAACTGCAAGTGGACATTCAGATCGCTAAGGGTCCTATAGTGGAAAAAGGAATATCTTCAAATAAAAACTACACAGAAGCATTCTGTGAAACGTCTTTCTGATCTGTGCATTCAAATAAGATAGTTGAACCTTACTTTTGATTGAGGAGTTCCGAAACACTCTTTCTGTAGAAACCACAATTTGAGAATGGGAGTGCTAAGGGGCCTACAGTGGAAAAAGTAATATCTTCAAATAAAAACTACACAGAAGCATTCTGTGAAACTTCTTTCTGATCTGTGCATTCAACTATCAGAGTAGAACCTTACTTTTGATTGAGGAGTTCTGAAAATCTCTTTCTATAGAAAACGCAAGTGGACATTTGGATCGCTAAGGGGCCTATAGTGGAAAAAGGAATATCTTCAAATGAAAACTACACAGAAGCATTCTGTGGAACTTCTTTCTGGTCTGTGCATTCAGCTAACAGAGTTGAACCTTACTTTTGATTGAGGAGCTCTGAAACATTCTTTCTGTAGAAACTGCAAGTGTAATTTCGGAGCGCTAAGGGGCGTATAATGGAAAAAGGAATATCTTCAAACAAAAAGTACAAAGAAGCATTTTGTGAAACTTCTTTCTGATCTCTGCACTCAAGTAACAGAGTTGAACTTTGGTTTTGATTGAGGAGTTCTGAAACACTCTTTCTGTATAAACCACAAATGGACATTCGTAGCGCTAAGGGGCCTACATTGGAAAAAGGAATATCTTCAAATAAAAACTACACAGAAGCATTCTGTGAAACTTCTTTCTGATCTGTGCATTCAACTAACAGAGTTGAAACTTACTTTTGATTGAGGAGTTCTGAAACACTCTTTCTGTAGAAATTGCAAGTAGACATTCGGAGAGCTAAGGGGCCTATAGTGGAAAAAGGAATATCTTCAAATAAAAACTTCACAGAAGCATTCTGCGAAACTTCTTTCCTATCAATGCATTCAGCTAACAGAGTTGAACCTTACTTTTGATTTAGGAGTTCGGAAACACTCTTCTTTAGAAACCGCAAGAGGACATTGTGAGCAGTAAGGGGCCTATAGTGCAAAAAGGAATCTCTTCAAATAAAAACTACACAGAAGCATTCTGTGAAACTTCTTTCTGATCCGTGCATTCAACTAACAGAGTTGAACCTTACTATTAATTGAGGAGTTATAAAAACTCTTTCTCTATAAACCGCAAGTGGATGTTCGGACTGATAAGGGGCCTACAGTGGAAAAAGGAATATCTTCAAATAAAAACACAACAGAAGCATTCTCTGAAACTTCTTTCTGATCTGTGCATTCAACTAACAGAGTGGAACCTTACTTTTACTGAGGAGTTCAGAAACACTCTCTCTGTAGAAACCACAAGAGGACATTCGGAGCGCTAAGGGGAAAACAGTGGAAAAAGGAATATCTTCAAATAAAAACCACACAGAAGCATTCTGTGAAACTTCGTTCTGATCTGTGCATTCAAATAACAGAGTTGAACCTTACTTTTGATTGCGGAGTTCTGAAACCCTCTTTATGTAGAAATAGCAAGTGGAAATTCGGATTGCTAAGGGGCCTACAGTGAAAAAAGGAATATTTTCAAATAAAAACTACACAGAAACATTCTGTGAAACATCTTTCCGATCTCTGCATTCAACTAACAGAGTTGAACCTTACTTTTTATTGAGGAGTTCTGAAAAACTATTTCTGTAGTAAGCGCCAGTGGACATTCAGAGCACTAAGGGGAATACTGTGGAAAATGGAACATCTTCAAATAAAAACTGCACAGAAGCATTCTGTGAAACCTCTTTCTGATCTGTGCATGCAACTAACAGAGTTGAACCTTACTTTTGATTGAGGAGTTCTGAAACACTCTTTATGTAGAAACTGCAAGTGGACATTCTCAGCGCTAAGCGGCCTACAGTGGAAAACGGAATATCTTCAAATAAAAACTACACAGAAGGATTCTGTGAAACATCTTTCTGATCTGTGCATTCAAGTAACAGAGTTGTACCTTACTTTTGATTGAGGAGTTCTGAAACACTCTTTCTGTAGAAACCGCCTGTAGACATTTGGAGCGCTAAGGAGCCTATAGAGGAAAAATGAATATCTGCAAATAAAAACTACCCAGAAGCATTCTGTGAAACTTCTTTCTGATCTGTGCACTCAACTAACAGAGTTGAAACTTACTTTTGCTTGAGGAGTTCTGAAACACTGGTTCTGAAGAAACCGCAAGTAGACATTCGGAGCGCTAAGAGCCCTATAGTGGAAAAAGGAATATCTTCAAATAAATGCTACACAGAAGCATTCTGTGAAACTTATTTCTGATCTGTGCATTCAATTAACAGAATTGAATTGAACCTTACTTTTCATTGAGGAGTTCTGAAACACTCTTTCTGTAGAAACCAGAAGTGGACATTCGGAGTGCTAAGGGACCTATAGTGGAAAAAGTAGTGTCTTCGAATAAAAACTACACAGAAGCATTCGGTGAAGCTTCTTTCTGATCTGGGCATTCAAGTCACAGCGTTGAACCCTACTTTTGACTGAAGAGTTCTGAAACACTCCTTCTGTAGAAACCACAAGTGGACATTCGTAGCAAAAGGGGTATATTGGAAAAAGGAAAATCTTCAAATAAATCTACACAGAATAATTCTGTGAAACTTGTTTCTGATGTGTGCATTCAACTAACAGAGTTGAACCTTACATTTGATTGAGGAGTTCTGAATCACACTTTCTGTAGAAACCGCAAGAAGATATTCATAGCGCTAAGGGACCTATATTGAAAAAAGGAATATCTTCAAATAAAAACTACACAGAAGCATTGTGTGAAACTACTTTCTGATCCGTGCATTCAACTAACAGAGCTGAACCCTACAATTGATTAAGGAGTTCTGAAAAACTCTTTGTCTAGAAACTGCAAGTGGATGTTCACACTGCTAAGGGGCCTACAGTGGAAAAAGGAATATAGTCAAATAAAAACTACAGAGAAAAATTCTGTGAAACTTCTTTCTGATGTGTGCATTCATCTAACAGAGTTGAACCTTACCTTTGATTGAGGAGTTCTGAAACACTCTTTCTGTAGAAACTGCAAGTTGACATTCGGAGCGCTAAGGGGCCTATAGTGGAAAAAGGATTATCTTCAAATAAAAACTACACAGAAGCATTCTGCGAAACTTATTTCTGATCTGTGCATTCAACTAACAGATTTGAATCTTACTTTTGATTGCGGAGTTCTGAAACACTCTTTCTGTAGAAACTGCAAGTTTAAATTCGGAGAGCTAAGGGGCATATAGTGGAAAAAGGACTATCTTCAAAGAAAATCTTCACAGAAGCATTCTGTGAAACTACTTTCTGATCTGTGCATTCAACTAACAGAGTTGAATCTAACTTGGGATTGAGAAGTTCGGAAACACTCTTTCTGTAGATACCGCAGTGGACAGTCGGAGCACTAAGGGGCCTCTAGTTTAAAAAGAATCTCTTCAATTAAAAACTACACAGAAGCATTCTGTGAAACTTCTTTCTGATCTATGCATTCAACTAACAGAGTTCAATGATACTATTGATTGAGGAGTTCTGAAACACTCTTTCTGTAGAAACTGCAAGTTGACATTCGGAGCGCTAAGAGGCCTACATTGGCAAAAGGAATATCTTCAAATAAAAGCTACACAGAACCATTCTGTGAAACTTCTTTCTGTTCTGTGCATTCAACTAACAGAGTTGAATCTTACTTTTGATTCAGCAGTTCTGAAACACTCTTTCTGTAGAAACTGCAAGTGGACCTTTAGAGCACTAAGGGGACTATAGTGGAAAAAGTAATATCTCCAAATAAAAACTACACAGAAGCCTTCTGTGAAACTTTTTTCACTTCTCTGCATTTAACTAACAGACTTGAAGCTTACTTTTGATTGAGCAGTTCTGAAACGCTCTTTCTGTAGAAACTGCAAATGGACATTCATAGCGCTATTGGGCCTATAGTGGAAAAAGAAATATCTCCCAATACAAACTACACAGAAGTATTCTGTGAAGCTTCTTTCTCTTCTGTGCATTCAACTAACAGACTTGAAGCTTACTTTTGATTGAGCAGTTCTGAAAGACTCTTTCTGTTGAAACTGCAGGTGGACATTCCGAACGCTAAGGGGCCTAGAGTGGATAAAGAAATATCTCCAAATAAAAACTACACAGAAGCATTCTGTGAAACAACTTTCAGTTCTGTGCATTCAACTAGCAGAGTTGAAGCTTACCATGATTGAGTAGTTCTGAAACACTCTTTCTGTAGAAACTGCAAGTGGGCAGTCGGAGCGCTAAGGGGCCCACAGTAGAAAAAGGAATATCTTCAAATAAAAGCTACACAGAAGCATTCTGTGAAACTTCTTTCTGTTCTGTGCATTCAACTAACAGAGCAGAACCTTACTTTTCGTTGAGCAGTTCTGAAACACTCTTTCTGTAGAAACTGCAAGTTGAAATTCTGAGCGGTAAAGGGCCTATAGTGTAATAAGGAATATGTTAAAAACTACACAGAAGCATTCTGTGAAACTTCTTTCTGTTCTGTGCATTCAACTAGCAGAGTTGAAGCTTACTTTTGATTGAGCAGTTCTGAAACACCATTTCTGTAGAAACTGCAAGTGGACATTTAGAGAACTAAGGGGCCTATTGTGGAAAAATAGTATCTCCAAATAAAAACTACACAGAAGCATTCTGTGAAACATCCTTCTGTTCTGTGCTTTCAACTAACAGAGTTGTAGCTTACTTTTGATTGAGCAGGTCTGAAACACTCTTTCTGTAGAAACTGCAAGTGGACATTCTGAGCGCTAAGGGGGCTACAGTAGATAAAGGAATATCTTCAAATAAAAACTACACAGAAGAATTCTGTGAAAATACTTTCTGTTCTGTGCATTCAACTAACAGAGTTGAAGCTTACTTTTGATTGAGCAGTTCTGAAACACTTTTTCTGTAGAAACTGCAATTGATATTCCGAGCGCTAAGGGGGCTATAGTGGATAAAAGAATATCTTAAAATAAAAGCTACACAGAAGCATTCTTTGAATCTTCCTTCTTTTCTCTGCATTCAACTAACAGAGTTGAAGCTTACCTTTGATTGAGCAGTTCTGAAACACTCTTTCTGTAGAAACTGCAAGTGGACATTTAGAGATCTAAGGTCCTATAGTGGAAAAAGTAATATCTCCAAATAAAAACTACAGAGAAGCCTTCTGTGAAACTACTTTCACTTCTCTGCATTTGACTAACAGATTTGAAGCTTACTTTTGATTGAAAAGTTCTGAAACACTCTTTCTGTAGAAACTGCAAGTGGACATTCAGAGCGCTAAGGGGCCTATAATGGAAAAAGGAATATCTTCAAATAAAAACTACACAGAAGCATTCTGTGAAACATCTTTCTGTTCTGTGCATTCAACTAACAGGGTTTAAGATTTCTTTTGATTGAGCAGTTCTGAAACACTCTTTCTGTAGAAACTGCAAGTGGACATTCTGAGGGCTAAGGTGCCTATAGTAGAAAAAGAAATATCTTCAAATAAAAACTACAAAGAAGCATTCTGTGAAACTTCTTTCAGTTCTGTGCATTCAACTAAAAGAGTTGAAGCTTGCTTTTGATTGAGCAGTTCTGAAACACTTTTTCTGTAGAAACTGCATGTGGACATTCAGAGCACTAAGGGACTAAAGTGGAAAAAGGAATATCTTAAAATAAAAACTACACACAAGCATTCTGTGAAACCTGTTTCTGTTCTGTGCATTCAACTAACAGAGTTGAAGCTTGCTTTTGATTGAGCAGTTCTGAAACACTCTTTATCTGGAAACTGCAAGTGGACATTCGGAGCGCTAAGGGTCCTATCGTGGAAAAAGCAACATCGCCAAATAAAAATACAAGGAAGCATTCTGTGAAACTTCTTTCTGTTCTGTGCATTCAACAAAAGATTTGAAACTTGCTTTTGATTGAGCAGTTCTGAAACACTCTTTCTGTATAAACTGCAAGTGGACATTGTGAGCACTAAGGGTCCTACACTGGAAAAGGAATATCTCAAAATAAACTATACAGAAGCATTCTGTGAAACTTCTTTCTTTTCTCTGCATTCAACTAACAGATTTGAAGCTTACTTTTGATTGAGCAGTTCTGAAACTCTCTTTCTGTAGTAACTGCATGTGGATATTTGGAGTGCTAAGGGGCTTACAGTGGGAAAAGGAATATCTCCAAAGAAAAACAACACAGAAGCATTCTATGAAACTTCTTTCTGTTCTCTGCATAAAAGTAACATAGTTGAATCTTACTTTTGGTTGAGCAGTTCAGAAACATGCTTTCTGTAGAAACTGCAATTTGACATTTCGAGGGCTAAGGGGCCTATGATGGAAAAAGAATATCTCCAAATAAAATACACAGAAGCATTCTGTGTAACTTCCTTCTGTTCTGTACATTCAACTAACAGAGTTGAAACTTACTTTTGATTGAGCTGGTCTGAAAAACTCTTTCTGTAGAAACTGCAAGTGGACATTCAGAGTGCCAAGGGGCCTATAGTGGAAAAATTAATATCTCCAATCAAAAACTAAAAGAAGCATTCTGTGAAACTTCTTTCTGTTCTGTGCATTCAACTAACAAAATTAAAGCTTACTTTTGGATGAGCAGTTCTGAAACTCTCTTTCTGTAGAAATTGAAAGTTGACATTCCGAGCGCTAAGGGGCATTTAGTGGAAAAAAGAATATCTTAAAATAAAAACTACACAGAAGCATTCTGTGAAACTTCTTCCAGTTCTGTGCATTCAACTAAAAGTGTTGAAGCTTGCTTTTGATTGAGCACTTCTGAAACACTCTTTCTGTAGAAACTGCAATTGGAAATTCACAGCACTATGTGTCCTGTAGCGGAAAAAGTAATATCTCAAAATAAAAACTACACAGAATTCTTCTGTGAAACGTCTTTCTGCTCTCTGCATTCAATTAACAGAGCTGAACCTTTCTTTTCACTGAGCAGTTCTGAAACACTCTTTCTGTAGAAACTGCAAGTGGACATTCGGAGCGCTAATGGGCCTATAGTGGAAAAAGGAATATCTTCAAATAAAAACTACACAGACGCATTCTGTGAAACTTCTTTCTGTTCTGTGCATTCAACTAACAGAGTTGAAGCTCACTTTTCATTGAGCAGTTCTGAAACACTCTTTCTGTAGGAACTGCAAGTGGACATTCAGAGCGAGAATGGGCCTATAGTTCAAAAAGTAGTATCTCCAAGTAAAAACTACACAGAAGCATTCTGTGAAACAACCTTCTGTTCTGTGCATTCAACTAACACTGTTGAAGCTTAATTTGATTGAGCAGTTCTGAAACACTCTTTCTGTAGAAACTGCAAGTGGACGTTCTGAGCGCCTATGAGGCTATAGTAGAAAGAGGAATATCTTCATTTAAAAACTACACAAAAGCATTCTGTGAAACTTCGTTCTGTTCTGTGCATTCAACTAACAGAGTTGAAGCTTACTTTTGATGGAGCAGTTCTGAAACACACTTTCTGTAGAATCTGCAGGTGGACATTCAGAGCACTAAGGGGCCTACAGTAGAAAAAGTAATATCTCAAAATAAAAACTACACAGAATTCTTCTGTGAAACGTCTTTCTGTTCTCTGCATTCAATTAACAGAGCTGAACCTTTCTTTTCATTGAGCAGTTCTGAAACACTCTTTCTGTAGAAACTGCAAGTGGATATTCGGAGCGCTAATGGGCCTATAGTGGAAAAAGGAATATCTTCAAATAAAAACTACACAGATGCATTCTGTGAAACTTCTTTCTGTTCTGTGCATTCAACTAACAGAGTTGAAGCTTGGTTTTGAATGACCAGTTCCGAATCCCTCTTTCTGTAGAAACTGCAAGTTGACATGCCTAGCGCTAAGGGGTCTATAGTGGAGAAAGGAATATCTTAAAATAAAAACTACATAGAAGCATTCTGTGAAACCTCTTTCTGTTCTGTGCACTAAATTAAAAGACTTGGAGATTACTTTTGATAGACCAGTTCTGAAACACTCTTTCTGTAGAAATTGCAAGTGGACATTCAGAGCGCCGAGGGGCGTATTGAGGAAAAATTAATATCTCCAATCAAAAACTACACAAAAGCATTCTGTGAAACTTCTTTCTGTTCTGTGCATTCAACTAACAGAGTTGAAGCGTACTATTGATTGAGCAGTTCTGAAACACCCGTTATGTAAAATCAGCAATTGGACATTCTGAGAGCTAAGGGGCCTATAGTAGAAAAAGGAATATGTCCTAATAAAAACTACACAGAATCCTTCTGTGAAAATTCTTTCTGTTCTCTGCATTCAACTAACAGAGTTGAAGCTCACTTTTCATTGAGCAGTTCTGAAACACTCTTTCTGTAGAAACTGCAAGTGGACATTCAGAGCGAGAAGGGGCCTATAGTTCAAAAAGAAGTATCTCCAAGTAAAAACTACACAGAAGCATTCTGTGAAACAACTTTCTGTTCTGTGCATTCAACTAACACTGTTGAAGCTTCCTTTGATTGAGCAGTTCTGAAACACTCTTTCTGTAGAAACTGCAAGTGGACTTTCTGAGCGCTTATGAGGCTATAGTAGAAAGAGGAATATATTCATTTAAAAACTACACAGAAGCATTCTGTGAAACTTCGTTCTGTTCTGTGCATTCAACTAACAGAGTTGAAGCTTACTTTTGATTGAGCAGTTCTGAAACACTCTTTCTGTAGAAACTGCGGGTGGACATTCAGAGCACTAAGGGGCCTACAGTAGAAAAAGTAATATCTCCAAATAAAAACTACCCAGAAGCCTTCTGTGAAACTTCTTTCTGTTGTCTGCATTCAATTAACAGAGTTGAAACTTCCTTTTCATTGAGCAGTTCTGAAACACTCCTGCTGTAGAAACTGCAAGTGGACATTCCGAGCGATAAGGGGCCTGTAGTGGAAAAAGGAATGTCTCCAAATTAAAACTACACAGAGGCATTCTGTGAAACTTCTTACTGTTCTCTGCATTCAACTAACATAGCTGAAGCTTATTTTGATTGAGTAGTTCTGAAAAACACTTTCTGTAGAAACTGAATGTGGACATCCGGAGCACTAAGGGGCCTAAAGTGGAGAAAGGAATATCTAAAAATAAAAACTACATAGAAGCATTCTGTGAAACTTCTTTCTGTTCTGTGCACTAAACTAAAAGAGTTGAAGCTTACTTTTGATTGACCAGTTCTGAAACACTCTTTCTATAGAAATTGCAAGTGGACATTCAGAGCGCCAAGGGGCATATTGAGGAAAAATTAATATCTCCAATCAAAAACTAAACAGAAGCATTCTGTGAAACTTCTTTCTGTTCTGTCCATTCAACTAACGGAGTTGAAGCAGACTTTTGATTGAGCAGTTCTGAAACACACTTTCTGTAGAAACTGCAAGTTGACATTCCGAACGCTAAGGAGGCTATAGTGGAAAAAGTAATATCTCCAAATAAAAACTACACAGAAGCATTCTCTGAAACTTCTTTCTGTTCTGTGCATTCAACTAACAGTGTTGAAGCTTACTTTTGATTGAGCAGTTCTGAAACACTCTTTCTGTAGAAACTGCAATTGGACATTCAGAGAAATAAGGGGCCTATAGTGGAAAACGAAATATCTAAAAAGAAAAACTACACAGAAGCCTTCTGTGAAACAACTTTCTCTTCTCTGCATTCAACTAACAGAGTTGAAGCTTACTTTTGGTTGAGCAGTTCAGAGACACTCTTTCTGTAGAAACTGCTAGTTGATGTTCCGAGCGCTAAGGAGCCTATAGTGGAAAAAAGAATATCTTAAAATAAAAACTACACAGAAGCATTCTGTAAAACTTCCTTCGGTTCTGTGCATTCCACTAGCGGATTTGAAGCTTACTTTTGATTGAGCAGTTCTGAAACACTCTTTCTGAAGAAACTTCCAGTGGACATTCCGAGCGCTAAGGGTCCTGTGGTGGAAAATGGAATATCTCCTATTAAAAACTACACAGAAGCATTCTGTGAAACTTCTTTCTGTTCTGTGCATTCAACTAACAGACTTGAAGCTTACCTTTTATTGAACAGTTCTGAAACACTCTTTCTGTAGAAACTGCAAGTGGACAGTCAGAGAACTAAGGGGCCTATAGTGGAAAACGAAATATCTCCAAAGAAAAATTACACAGAAGCCTTCTGTGAAACCACTTTCTCTTCTCTGCATTCAACTAACAGAGTTGAAGCTTACTTCTGATTGAGCAGTTCTGAAACACTCTATCTGTGGAAACTGCAAGTGGACATTCGGAGCGATAAGGGGCCTATAGTGGAAAAAGGGATATCTTCAAATAAGAACTACACAGAAGGATTATGTGAAACTTCTTTCTGGTCTGTGCATTCAACTAACAGAGTTGAAGCTTACTGTTTATTCAGGAGTTCTGAATCACTCTTTCTGTAAAAACTGCAATTGGACATCCAGAGCGCTAAGGGGCCTACTGTGGAAGAAGATATATCTTCAAATAAAAACTACACAGAAGCATTCTGTGAAACTTATTTCTGTTCTGTGCATTCAACTAACAGAACTGAAGCTTACTTTTGATTGAGCAGTTCTGAAACACTCTTTCTGTAGAAACTGCAAGTTGACATTCCGAGCGCTAAGGAGCCTGTAGTGGAAAAAGTAATATCTCCAAATAAAAACTACACAGAAGCCTTCTGTGAAACTTCTTTGTGTTCTCTGCATTCAACTAACAGATTTGAAGCTTACTTTTCATTGAGCAGTTCTGAGACACTCTTTCTGTAGAAACTGCAAGTGGACATTCAGAGCGCTAAGGGGCCTATAGTGGAAAAAGGAATATCTCCAAATAAAAACTACACAGAAGGATTCTGTGAAAATACTTTCTGTTCTCTGCATTCAACTAACAGAGTTGAAGGTTACTTTTGGTTGAGCAGTTCTGAAACACTCTTTCTGTAGAAACTGCAAGTTGATATTCCGAGAGCTACGGGGCCTATAGTGGAAAAAAGAATAACTTGAAATAAAAACTACACAGAAGCATTCTGTGAAACTTACTTCTGTTCTGTGCATTCAACAAACAGAGTTGAAGCTTACTTTTCATTGATCAGTTCTGCAACACTCTTTCTGTAGAAACTGCAAGGTGACATTCTGAGCGCTTATTGTCCTACAGTGGAAAAAGGGATATCTTCAAATAAAAACTACACAGAAACATTCTGTGAAACTTCTTTCTGTTCTGTGCATTCAACTAACAGAGTTGAAGCTTTCTTTTGATTGAGCAGTTCTGAAACACCCTTTCTGTAGAAACCGCAAGTGGACATTCGGAGCGCTAAGGGGCCTATAGTGGAAAAAGGAATATCTCCAAATAAAAACTACACAGAAGCATTCTGTGAAACTTCTTTCTTTTCTGTGCATTCAACTAACAGGATTGAAGCTTACTTTTGATTGAGCAGTTCTGAAGCACACTTTCTGTAGAAACTACAAGTGGACATTAGGAGCGCTATGGGATCTATAGTGGAAAAAGGAATATCTCCAAATGAAAACTACACAGAAGCATTGTGTGAAACGGCTTTCTATTCTTTGCATTCTACTAACAGGATTGAAGCTTACTTTTGATTGAGCAGTTCTGAAACACTCTTTCTGTAGAAACTGCAAGTGGACATTCGGAGCGTGTAGGGGCCTAGATTGGAAAAAGGAATATCTTCAAATAAAGACTGCACAGAAGCATTCTGTGAAACTTCTTTCTGTTCTGTCCTTTCAACTACCAGAGTTGAAGCTTACTTTTGATTGAGCAGTTCTGAAACACTCTTTCTGTAGAAACTAGAAGTTGAGATTCCGTACACTAAAGGGCCTATAGTGGAAAAAAGCATATCTTCAAGTAAAACTATACAGAAGCATTCTGTGAAAACTCTTTCTGTTCTGTGCATTCAACTAACAGAGTTGAAGCTTTCTATTGATAGAGCAGTTCTGAAACACTTTTTATGTAGAAACTGCAAGTGGACATTCGGAGCGCTAAGGTGCCTAAAGTGGAAAAAGGAATATCTTCAAATAAACACTACACAGAAGCTTTTTGTGAATCTACTTTCTGTTCTGTGCTTTCAACTAACGGAGTTGAAGATTACTTTTGATTGAGCAGTTCTGAAACACTCTTTCTGTAGAAACTGCAGGTGGACATTCGGAGCGCTAAGGGGACTAGAGTGGAAAAAGGAATATCTTCAAATAAAAACTACACAGAAGCATTCAGTGAAACTTCTTTCTGTTCTGTCCTTTCAACTAACAGAGTTGAAGCTTACTTTTGATTGAGCAGTTCTGAAACAATATTCCTGTAGAAACTGGAAGTTGAGATTCCGTGCGCTAAAGGGCCTATAGTGGAAAAAAGCATATTTTCAAAGAATAACCACAAAGAAGCATTCTGTGAAAATCCTTTCTCTTCTGTACATTCAACAAGCAGAGTTGAAGCTTTCTATTGATTGAGCAGTTCTGAAACACTCTTTCTGTAGAAACTGCAAGTGGACATTCGGAATGCTAAGGGGCCTAGTGTGGAAAAAGGAATATCTCCAAATAAAAACTACACAGAAGCATTCAGTGAAACTTCTTTCTGTTCTGTAATTTTAACTAACAGAGTTGAAGCTTACTTTTGATTGAGCAGTTCTGAAACACCCTTTCTGTAGAAACTGTAAGTGGACATTCGGAATGCTAAGGGGCCTATAGGGGAAAAAGGATTATCTCCAAATAAAAACTACACAGAATCATTCTGTGAAACTTCTTTCTGTTCTGTGCTTTCAACTAACAGAGTTGAAGCTTACTTATGATTGAGCAGTTCTGAAACACTCTTTTTGTAGAAACTGCAAGTGGACATTCGGAGCGCTTAGGGGCCTATGGTGGATAAAGGAATATCTTCAAATAAAAACTACACAGAAGCATTCTGTGAAACTTCTTTCTGTTCTGTCCATTCAACTAACAGAGTTGAAGCTTACTTTTCATTGAGCAGTTCAGAAACACCCTTTCTGTAGAAACTACATTTGGACATTCGGAGCGCTAAGGGGCCTATAGTGGAAAAACAAACATCTCCAAATAAAAAGCACACAGAAGCATTCTCTGAAACTTCTTTCTGTTCTGTGCATTCAGCTAACAGGGTTGAAGCTTACATTTCATTAAGCAGTTCTGAAACACTCTTTCTGTGGAAACTGCAAGAGGATATTCTGAACGCTAAGGGGCCTATAGAGGAAAACGGAATACCTTCAAATAAATCTACACAGAACCATTCTGTGAAACTTCATTTTGTTCTGTCCATTCAACTAACAGAGTTGAAGCTGACTTTTCATTGAGCAGTTGTGAAACACTCTTTCTGTAGAAACTGCAAGTTGAGATTCTGAGCGCTAAGGAGCCTGTACTGGAAAAAGTAATATCTCCAAATAAAAACTATACAGAAGCATTCTGTGAAACTTCTTTCGGTTCTGTGCATTCAAGTAACAGAGTTGAAGCTTACTATTGATTGTGCAGTTCTGAAACACTCTTTCTGTAGAAACTGGAAGTTGAGATTCCGTGCGCTAATGGGCCTACAGTGGAAAAAAGCATATCTTCAAAGAAAAACTTCACAGAAGCATTCTGTGAAAATTCTTTCTATTCTGTGCATTCAACTAACAGAGTTGAAGCTTTCTATTGATTGAGCAGTTCTGAAACACTCTTTCTGTAGAAACTGCAAGTGGACATACGGAGCGCTAAGGGGCCAATAGTGGAAAAAGGATTATCTTCAAATATACACTACACAGAAGCACTCTGTGAAACTTCTTTCTCTTCTGTCCATTCAACTAACAGAGTTGAAGATTACTTTTGATTGATCAGTGCTGAAACACTCTTTCTGTAGAAACTGCAAATTGACATTCCGAGTGCTTACGAGCCTATAGTGGAAAAAGTGATATCTTCAATTAAAAACTACACAGAAGCATTCTGTGAAACCTCTTTCTGATCTGTGCATTCACCTAACAGAATTCAAGCTTACTTTTGATTGAGCAGTTCTGAAAAACCCTTTCTGTTGAAACTGCAAGTGGACATTCTGGTCCCTAAGAAGCCTACAGTGGAAAAAGTAATATCCCCAAATAAAAACTACACAGAAGCATTCTGTGAAACATCTTTCTGTACTGTGCATTCAACTAACAGAATTGAAGCTTACTTTTGATCAAGCAGTTCTGAAACAATCTTTCTGTAGAAACTGCAAGTTGACATTTCGAGCGCAAAAGTGCCTAAAGTGTAAAAAGGGATATCTTCAAATAAAAACTACACAGAAGCTTTCTGTGAATCTTCTTTCTGTTCTGTGCTTTCAACTAACGGAGTTGAAGCTTACTTTTGATTGAGCAGTTCTGAAACACCCTTTCTGTAGAAACTGCAGGTGGACATTCGGAGCACTAAGGGGCCTAGAGTGGAAAAAGGAATATCTTCAAATAAAAACTACACAGAATCATTCAGTGAAACTTCTTTCTGTTCTGTCCTTTCAACTAACAGAGTTGAACCTTACTTTTGATTGAGCAGTTCTGAAACAATATTCCTGTAGAAACTGGAAGTTGAGATTCCATGCACTAAAGGGCCTATAGTGGAAAAAAGCATATTTTTAAAGAATAACCACACAGAAGCATTCTGTGAAAATCCTTTCTCTTCTGTGCATTCAACAAACAGAGTTGAAGCTTTCTATTGATTGAGCAGTTCTGAAAAACTCTTTCTGTAGAAACTGCAAGTGGACATTCGGAATGCTAAGGGGCCTAGAGTGGAAAAAGGAATATCTCCAAATAAAAACTACACAGAAGCATTCAGTGAAACTTCTTTCTGTTCTGTCCTTTTAACTAACAGATTTGAATCTTACTTCTGATTGAGCAGTTCTGAAACACCCTTTCTGTAGAAACTGCAGGTGCACATTCGGAGCGATAAGGGGCCTGTAGTGGAAAAAGAATTATCTCCAAATAAAAACTACACAGAAGCATTCTGTGAGACATCTTTCTGTTCTGTGCATTCAACTAACAGGGTTGAAGATTACTTTTGATTCAGCAGTTCTGAAACACTATTTTGTAGAAACTCCATGACAACATTCTGAATGCAAAGGGGCCTAGAGTGGAAAAAGCAATATCTTCCAATAAAAACTACACAGAAGCATTCTGTGAAACTTCCTTCTGTTCTGTCTATTCAACTAACAGCGTTGAAGCTGACTTTTGATTGAGCAGTTCTGAAACACTCTTTCTGTAGAAACTCCAAGTTGACATTCCGAGAGCAAAGGAGCCTATAGTGGAAAAAGAAATATCTCCAAATAAAAACTACACAGAAGCATTCTGTGAAAATTCTTTCTGTTCTGTGCATTCAACAAACAGTCTTGAAGTTTTCTTTTGATTGAGCAGTTCTGAAACACTCTTTCTGTAGAAACTGCAAGTAGACATTCGCAGCGCTAAGGGGCCTAGAGTGGAAAAATTAATATCTTCAAATAAAAACTACACAGAACAATTCTCTGAGACTTCTTTCTGTTCTGTCCTTTCAACTCACAGATTTGAAGCTGACTTTTGATTGAGCAGTTCTGAAACACTCTTTCTGTAGAAACTGGAAGTTGAGATTCCTTGCGCTACAGGGCCTATAGTGGAAAAAAGCATATCTTCAAAGGAAAACTACACAGAAGCATTCTCTGAAAATTATTTCTGTTCTGTGCATTCAACTAACACAGTTGAAGTTTTCTTTTGATTGAGCACTTCTGAAACACTCTTTCTGTGGAAACTGCAAGAGGACATTCGGAGCGCTAAGGGGCCTGGAGTGGAAAAAGGAATATCTTCAAATAAACACTACACAGAAGCATTCTGTGAAATTTCTTTCTGTTCTGTCCATTGAACTAACAGAGTTGAAGCTTACTTTTTATTGAGTAGTTCTCAAACACTCTTTCTGTAGAAACTGCAGGTGGACATTCGGAGCGCTAAGTGGCCTATAGTGGAAAAAGATATATCACCAAATAAATACTACACAGAAGCATTCTGAGAAACTTCTTTCTGTTCTGTGCATTCAACTAACAGGGTTGAAGATTACATTTGATTGAGCAGTTCTGAAAAACTCTTTCTGTAGAAACTGCAATTGGACATTCGGAGCGCTAAGGGCCTATAGTGGAAAAAGGAATATCTTCAAATAAAAACTACACATAAGCATTCGGTGAAACTTCTTTCTCTTCTGTCCGTCCAACTAACAGAGTTGAAGCTTATATTTGATTGAGCAGTTCATAAACACTCTTTCTGTAGAAACTGCATGTTGACACTCGGATCGCTAAAGGTCCTATAGTGGATAAGGGGATATCTTCAGATGAAAACTGCACAGAAGCATTTTGTCAAAATTCTTTGTGTTCTGTGCATTCAACTAACAGAGTTGAAGCTTACTTTTGATTGAGCAGTTCTGAAACACACTTTCTGTAAAAACTGCAGGTGGACATTCGGAGCACTAAGGGGCCTATAGTGGAAAAAGTAAAACCTCCAAATAAAAACTACACAGAAGCATTCTGTGAAAATTCTTTCTGTTCTGTGCATTCAACTAACACAGTTGAAGCTTACTTTTGATTGAGAAGTTCTGAAACACTCTTTCTGTAGAAACTGCAAGTGGACATTTCTAGCGCTAAGGGGCCTATAGTGGAAAAAGGAATATCTTCAAATAAAAACTACACAGAAGCATTCTGTGAAACTTCTTTCTGTTCTGTGCATCAACTAACAGAGTTGAAGCTTACTTTTGATTGAACAGTTCTGTAACACTCTTTCTGTAGAAATTGCAACTGGACATTCGGAGCGCTAAGGGGCCTATAGTGGAAAATGGAATATCTTCAAATAGAAACTACACAGAAGCATTCTGTGAAACTTCTTTCTGTTCTGTCCATTCAACTGACAGAGTTGAAGCTTACTTTTTTTGAGCAGTTCTGAAACACTCTTTCGGTAGAAACTGCAAGTTGACATTCCGAACGCTAAAGGGCCTTTAGTGGAAAAAGTGATATCTCCAAATAAAAACTACACAGAAGCATTCTGTGAAACTTCTTTCTGTTCTGTGCATTCAACTAACAGAGTTGAAGCTTACTTTTGATTGAGCAGTTCTGAAACACCCTTTCTGTAGAAACTGCAAGTGGACATTCGGAGCGCTTAGGGGCCTATAGTGGAAGAAGTAATATCTTCAAATAAAAAATACACAGAAGCGGGGTGGAGCCAAGATGGCCGAATAGGAACAGCTCCAGTCTCCAGCTCCCAGCCCCAGTGACACAGTAGACGGGTGATTTCTGCATTTCTGCTTGAGGTACCTGTTTCATCTCACTAGGGAATGCCTAACAGTGGGTGCAGGACAGTTGGTGAAGCACACCGTGCACGAGCCGAAGCAGAGTGAGTCACTGCCTCACTCGGGAAGCGCAAGGCGTCAGGGAGTTCCCTTTCCTAGTCAAAGAAAGGGGAAGCAGACGGCACTGGAATATCGGGTCATTCCCATCCTAATACTGTGCTTTTCCAACGGGCCTGGAAAACGGCACACTAGGAGATTGTGTCCCACACCTGGCTCGGAGGGTCCTATGCCAATGGAGTCCCGCTGATTGCTAGCACAGCAGTCTGAGATCAAGCTTCAATGCGACAGCGAGGCTGGGGGAGGGGCGCCCACCATTGCCCAGGCTTGCTTAGGTAAACAAAGCAGCCAGGAACCTCGAAATGGGTGGAGCCCACCACAGCTCAAGGAGGCCTGCCTGCCTCTGTAGGCTCCACCTCTGGGGGCAGGGCACAGACAAACAAAAACTCAGCAGGAACCTCCACAGTCTTAAATGTCCCTGTCTGACTGACAGCTTTGAAGAGAGTAGTGGTTCTCCCAGCACGCAGCTGGAGATCTGAGAACGGACAGACTGCCTCCTAAAGTGGGTCCCTCACCCCTGAGCAGCCTAACTGGGAGGCACCGCTCCAGTAGGGACCGACTGACACCTCATTCAGTCAGGTAGTCCTCTGAGACAAAACTTTCAGAGGAACTACTAGACAGCTGAATTTGTGGTCTCACAAAAATCCGCTGTTCTGCAGCCACCGCTGCTGACACCCAGCCAAACAGGGTGTGCAGTGGATCTCTAGTAAACTCCAACAGACCTGCAGCTGAGGGTCCTGTCTGGTAGAAGGAAATGTAACAAACAGAAAGGACATCTACACCAAAAACCCATCTGTACATCACCAACATCAAAGACAAAAAGTAGATAAAACCACAAAGATGGGGAGAAAACAGAGCAGAAAAACTGGAAACTCTAAAAACAGAGCACCTCTCCTCCTCCAAAGGAACGCAGTTCCTCACCAGCAACGGAACAAAGCTGGATGGAGCATGACTTTGACGAGTTGAGAGAAGAAGGCTTCAGACGATCAAACTACACTGAGCTATGAGAGGAAATTCAAAACAATAGCAAAGAAGTTAAAATCTTTGAAAAAAAATTAGAAGAATGGATAACTAGAATAACCAATGGAGAGAAGGGCTTAAAGGAGCTGATGGAGGTGAAAGCCAAGTTTCGAGAACTACGCGAAGATTGCAGAAGCCTCAGTAGCAGATGCGATCAACTGGAAGAAAGGGTATCGCTGATGGAAGATGAAATGAGTGAAATGAAGAGAGAAGGGAAGTTTAGAGAAAAAAGTATAAAAAGAAATGAACAAAGCCTCCAAGAAAATTGGGACTATGTGAAAAGACCAAACCTACGTCTGATTGGTGTACCTGAGAATGATGGGGAGAATGGAACCAAGTTCGAAAACTCTCTGCAAGATATTATCCAGGAGAACTTCCCCAATCTAGTAAGGCAGGCCAACATTCAGATTCAGGAAATACAGAGAACGCCACAAAGATACTCCTTGAGAAGAGCAACTCAAAGACACATAACTGTCAGATTCACCAAAGTTGGAATGAAGGAAAAAATGTTAAGGGCAGCCAGAGAGAAAGGTCGGGTTACCCACAAAGGGAAGCTCATCAGACTAACAGCTGATCTCTCGGCAGAAACTCTACAAGCCCGAAGAGAGTGGGGGCCGATATTCAACATTCTTAAAGAAAAGTATTTTCAACACAGAATTTCCTATCCTGCCAAACAAAGCTTCATAAGTGAAGGAGAAATAAAATACTTTACAGACAAGCAAACGCTTAGTGATTTTGTCACCACCAGGCCTGCCCTAAAAGAGCTCCTGAAGGAAGCACTAAACATAGAAAGGAACAATCGGTACCACCCACTGCAAAAACACGCAAAATTGCAAACACCATCGAGGCGAGGAAGAAACTGCAGCAACTAACGAGCAAAATAACCAACTAACATCATAATGACAGGATCAGATTCACACATAACAATATTAACGTTAAATGTAAATGGGCTAAATGCTCCAATCAAAAGATACAGACTGGCAAAGTGATAAGGAGTAAAGACCCATCAGTGTGCTGTATTCAGGAAACACATCTCACGTGCAGAGACACATATAGAATCAAAATAAAGGGATGGAGGAAGATCTATCAAGCAACTGGAAAACAAGAAAAGGCAGGGGTTGCAATCCTCGTCTCTGATAAAATAGATTTAACCAACAAAGATCAAAAGAGACAAAGAAGGCCATTACATAATGGAAAAGGGATCAATTGAACAAGAAGAGCTAACTATCCTAAATATATATGCACCCAACACAGGAGCACCGAGATTCATAAAGCAAGTCCCGAAACACTCTCTCTGTAGAAACTGCAACTGGACATTCGGAGCACTTAGGGGCCTATAGTGGAAAAGGAATATCTTCAAATAAAAACTACACAGAAGATTCTGTGAAAGTTCTTTCTGATCTGCGCACTCAACTAACAGAGTTGAACCTTACTTTTTATTGAGCAGTTCTGAAACACTCTTTCTGTAGAAACTGCAAGTGGACATTCGGAGCGCTAAGGGGCCTAGAGTGGAAAAAGGAATATCTTCAAATGAAAACTACACAGAAGCATTCTGTGAAACTTCTTTCTGTTCTGTGCATTCAAGTAAAAGAGGTGAAACTTACCTTTGACTGAGCTGTTCTGAAACACTCTTTCTGTAGAAACTGCAAGCGGATATACGGAGCACTAAGGGACTTATAGTGGAAAAAGGAATATCTTCAAATATAAACTACACAGAAGCATTCTCAGAAATTTCATTCTGAACTATGCATACAACTAACAGAGTTGAACCTTACTTTGGATTGAGCAGTTCTGAAACCCTCTTTCTGTAGAAACTGCAAGTGCACATTTGGAGCACTTAGGGGCCTATAATGGAAAAAGGAATACCTTCAAATAAAAACTACACAGAAGCATTCTATGAAACGTCTTTCTGATCTGTGCATTCAACTAACAGATTTGAACCTTACTTTGATTGAGGACTCCTGAAACACTCTTTCTGTAGAAACAGCAGGTGGACATTCGGAGAGCTAAGGGGCCTATAGAGGAAAAAGGAATATCGACAAATAAAAAATACACTGAAGCATTCTGTGAAACTTCCTTCTGATCTGTGCTTTCAAATAGAAGAGTTGAAGCTTACTTTTGATTAAGCAGTTCTGAAACCCTCTTTCTGTAGAAACGGTAAGTGGACATTTTGTGCTAAGGGCCCTATAATGGAAAAAGGAGTATCTTCAAATAAATACTACACAGAAGAATTCTGTGAAACTTCTTACTGATCTGTGCATTCAACTAACAGAGTTGAACATTGCTTTTGATGAGCAGTTCTGAAACACTCTTTCAGAGGAAACTGCAAGTGGACAATCGGAGCGCTAAGGGGCCTGTAGTGGAAAAAGGAAAATCTTGAAATAAAAACAAACAGAAGCACCCTCTTTAATTTCTTTCTGATCTGCGTATTCAACTAACAGAGTTGAACCTTACTGTTGATTGAGGAGCTCAGAACACTCTTTCTGTACATACTGCAAGTGGTCATTCGGAGCGCTAAGGGACATACACAGGAAAAAGGAGCATCTTAAAATAAGAACTACACAGAAGAATTCTGTGAAACTTCTTTCTGATCTGTGCATTCAATTAACAGATTTGAACCTCAATTTTGATTGTGCAGTTCTGAAACTCTCTGGAGAAACTGCAAGTGGACATTCGGAGCACTTTGGGGCCTACAGTGGAAAAAGGAATGTCTTCAATGAAAAACTACACAGAAGCAGTCTGTGAAACTTCTTTCTGTTCTGTGCATTCAACTAACAGTGTTGAAGCTTACTTTTGATTGAGCAGTTCTGAAACACTCTTTCTGTAGAAACTGCAAGTTGACATTTCGAGTGCTAAAGGGCCTAAAGTGTAAAAAGGGATATCTTCAAATAAAAACTACACAGAAGCATTCTGTGAAACTACTTTCTGTTCTGTGCATTCAGCTAACAGAGTTGAAGCTTACTTTTGATTGAGCAGTTCTGAAACACACTTTCTGTAGAAACTGCAGGTGGACATTCGGAGCGCTAAGGGCCTACAGTGGGAAAAGAAATATCTACCAATAAAAACTACACAGAAGCATTCTGTGAAACTTCTTTCTGTTCTATGCATTCAACTAACAGAGTTGAAGCTTAGTTTTGATTGAGCAGTTCTGAAACACTCTTTCTGTAGGAACTGCAAGTGGACATTCCGTGCGCTAAAGGGCCTATAGTGGAAAAAGGAATATCTTCAAATAAAAACTACACAGAAGCATTATGTGAAACTTCTTTGTGTTCTGTGCATTCAACTAACATAGTTGAAGCTTACTTTTGATTGAGCAGTTCTGAAACACTCATTCTGTAGAAACTGCAAGTTGACATTTCGAGCCCTAAATGGCCTAAAGTGTAAAAAGGGATATCTTCGAATAAAAACTACGCAGAAGCATTCTGTGAAAATACTTTCTGTACTGTGCTTTCAGCTAACAGAGTTGAAGCTTACTTTTGACTGCGCAGTTCTGAAACATCCTTTCTGTAGAAACTACAGGTGGACATTTGGAGCGCTAAGGGGCCTACAGTGGGAAAAGAAATATCTCCAAAGAAAAACTACACAGAAGCATTCTGTGAAACTCCTTTCTGTTCTTTCCATTCAACTAACAGAGTTGAAACTTCGTTTTGATTGAGCAGTTCTGAAACACTCTTTCTGTAGAAACTGCAAGTGGACATTCGCAGCGCTAAGGGGCCTATAGTGGAAAAAGAAATATCTTCAAATAAATTTACAAAGAAGCATTCTGTGAAAATACTTTCTGTTCTGTCCTTTCAACCAACAGAGTTGAAGCTTACTTTTGATTGAGCAGTTCTCAAACACTCTTTCTGTAGAAACTGCAAGTGGACATTCGGAGCGCTAAGGGGCGTATAGTTTAAAAAGGAATATCTTCAAATAAAAACTACACAGAAGCATTCTGTGAAACTTCTTTCTGTTCTGTCCATTCAACTAACAGAGTTGAAGTTTACTTTTGATTCAGCAGTTGTGAAATACTCTTTCTGTAGAAAGTGCAAGTGGACGTTCCGACCGCTAAAGGGCCTATAGTGGATAAAGGGATATCTCCAGATAAAAACTACACAGAAGCATTCTGTGAAAGTTCTTTCTGTTCTGTGCACTCAACTAACAGAGTTGAGGCTTACTTTTGATTGAGCAGTTCTGAAACACACTTTGTGTAGAAACTGCAGGTGGATATTTGCAGCGCTAAGTGGCCTATAGTGGAAAAAGAAAAATCTCCAAATAAAAACTACACAGAAGCATTCTGTGAAACTGCTTTCTGCTAGGTGCATTCAACTACCAGAGTTGAAGCTTACTTTTGATTGAGCAGTTCTGAAACACTCTTTCTGTAGAAACTGCATGTGGAGATTCGGAGCGCTAAGGGGCCTATAGTTTAAAAAGCAATATCTTCAAATAAAAACTACACAGAAGCATTCTGTGAAACTTCCGTCTTTTCTGTCCATTCAACTGAAAGAGTTGAAGCTTACTTTTGATTGAGCAGTTCTGAAACACTCTTTCTGTAGAAACTGCAAGTTGACATTCAGAGTGCTATAGGGCCTATAGTGGAAAAAGAGATATCATCATATAAATACTACACAGAAGCATTCTGTGAAACTTCTTTCTGTTCTCTGCGTTCAACTAAGAGAGTTGAAGCTTACTTTTGATTGAGCAGTTCTGAAACACCCTATCTGTAGAAACTGCAAGTGGACATTTTGAGTGCTAAGGGGCCTAAAGTGGAAAAAGAAATACCTCCAAATAATAACTTCAGAGAAGCATTCTGTGAAACTTCTTTCTGTTCGGTGCATTCAACTAAGAGAGTTGAAGCTTACTTTTGATTGAGCAGTTCTGAAACACTCTTTGTGTAGAAACTGTAAGTGGACATTCTGAACGCTAAGGGGCCTGTAGGCGAAAAAGGAATATCTTCAAATATAAACTACACAGAAGCATTCTGTGAAACTTCTTTCTGTTCTGTGCATTCAATTAACAGGGTTGAAGCTTACTTTTGATTGAGCAGTTCTGAAACACTCTTTCTGTAGAAACTGCAAGTTGACATTTCGAGTGCTAAAGGGCCTAAAGTGTAAAAAGCGATATCTACAAATAAAAACTGCACAGAAGCATTCTGTGAAACTTCTTTCTGTTCTGTGCATTCAGCTAACAGAGTTGAAGCTTACTTTTGATTGAGCAGTTCTGAAACACGCTTTCTGTAGAAACTGCAGCTGGACATTCGGAGCGCATATTGGCCTACAGTGGGAAAAGAAATATCTCCAAATAAAAAGTACACAGAAGCATTCTGTGAAACTTCTTTCTGTTCTGTGCATTCAACTAACAGGGCTGAAACTTACTTTTGATTGAGCAGTTCTGAAACACTCTTTCTGTAGAAACTGCAAGTGGACATTCGGAGCGCTAAGGTGCCTATGGTGGAAAAAGGAATATCTTCAAATTAAAACTACACAGAAGAATTCTGTGAAACTTCTTTCTGTTCTGTGCATTCAAATAACAGAGTTGAAGCTTACTTTAATTGAGCAGTTCTGAAAAACTCTTTCTCTAGAAACTGCAAGTTGACATTCCGAGCGCTAAGGGGCCCATAGTGGAAAAGGTAATATCTCCAAATGAAGACTGCACAGAAGTATTCTGTGAAACTTCTTAATGCTCTGTGCATTCAACTAACAGAGTTGAAGCTTACATTTGATTGAGCAGTTCTGAAACACTCTTTCTGTAGAAATTGCAAGTGGACATTCGGAGCGCTAAGGGGCCTATAGTGGAAAAAGGAATATCTTCAAATAAAAACTACACAGAACCATTCTGTGAAATTTCTTTCTGTTCTGTCCTTTCAACAAGCAGAGTTGAAGCTTACTTTTGATTGAGCAGTTCTGAAACACTCTTTCTGTAGAAACTGGAAGTTGACATTCCGTGCGCTAAAGGGCCTATAGTGGAAAAAGGGATACCTTCAAATGAAAACTACACAGAAACATTCTGTGAAACTTCTTTCTGTTCTGTGCATTCAACTAATAGAGTTGAAGCTTACTTTTGTTTGAGCATTTCTGAAACTCTCTTTCTGTAGAAACTGCAAGTGGATATTCACAGCGCTTACTGGCCTACAGTTGAAAAAGAATATTTTCAAATAAAAACTACACAGAACAATTCTGTGAAACTTCTTTCTGTTCCTTCCATTAAAACTAACAGAGTTGAAGCTTACTTTTGATTGAGCTGTTCTGAATCACTCTTTCTGTAGAAACTGTAAGTGGACATTCGGAGGTCTAAGGGGCCTATAGTGCAAAAAGGATTAACTCCAAACAAAAACTACACAGAAGCATTCTGTGAAACATCTTTCAGTTCTGCTTATTCAACTAACAGGGTTGAAGGTTACTTTTGTTTGAGCAGTTCTGAAACACTCTTTATGTAGAAACTGCAAGTGGACATTCTGAGTGCTAAGGGGCCTATCTGGAAAAAGGAATATCTTCAAATAAAAACTACACCGAAGCATTGTCTGAAACTGCTTTCTGTTCTGTGCATTCAACTAACAGAGTTGAAACTTACTTTTGATTGAGCAGTTCTGAAACAGTATGTAGGAACTGCAAGTGGACATTCGGAATGCTTAGGGGTCTATAGTGGAAAAAGAAATATCTACAAATAAAAACCACAGAGAAGCATTGTGTGAAACTTGTTTCTGTTCTGTTCATTCAACAAACAGGGTTGTACCTTACTTTTGATTGTGCAGTTTTGAAACACACTTTCTGTAGAAACTTCAAGTGGACATTCGGATCGCTAAGAGGCCTATACTGGAAAAACGATTATCTTCAAACAAAAACTAAGAGAAGCAATCTGTGAAACTTCTTTCTGTTCTGTGCATTCAACTAATAGAGTTGAAGCTTACTTTTGATTGAGCAGTTCTGAAACACACTTTCTGTTTAAAGTGCAAGTGGACATTTGGAGCTCTAAGGGGCCTATAGTGGTAAAAGGAATATCTTCAAATAAAAACTACACAGAAGCAATCGTTGAAACTCCTTTCTGTTCTATGCATTCAACTAACAGAGTTGAAGCTTACTTTTTATTGAGCAGTTCTGAAACACACTTTCTGTAGAAACTGCAAGTTGACATACCGAGCGCTAAGGGTCCTGTAGTGGAAAAAGGAGTATCTTCAAATGCAAACTACACAGAAGCATTCTGTGAAACTTCTTTCTGTTCTGTGCATTCAACTAACTGAGTTGAAGCTTATTTTCGATTGAGCAGTTCTGAAACACTCTTTCTGTAGAAATAGCAAGCGGACATT
Organism: Nomascus leucogenys; assembly: GCF_006542625.1. Lineage (NCBI taxonomy): Eukaryota > Metazoa > Chordata > Mammalia > Primates > Hylobatidae > Nomascus > Nomascus leucogenys. The sequence goes on along the minus strand of NW_022095844.1, from coordinate 8,146 downwards.
CCGAATGCTAAGGGCATATAGTGCAAAAAGAAATATCTCCACAAAAAAACTACAAAGAAGCATTCTCTGAAACTTCTTTGTGTTGGGCTTATTCAACTAAAAGAGTTGAAGCTTACTTTTGTTTGAGCAGTTCTGAAACACTCTTTCTGTAGAAACTGCACGTGGACAGTCCGAACGCTAAGGGGCCTATAGTGGAAAAAGAAATATCTCCAATTAAAAACTACACAGAAGCATTCTATGAAACTTCTTTCTGTTCTGTGCATTGAAATAACAGAGTTGAAGCTTACTTTTGATTGAGCAGTTCTGAAACACTCTTTCTGTAGAAACTGCAAATGGATATTCTGAGCCCTAAGTTGCCTATAGTGGAAAAAGCAATATCTTCAAATAAATACCACATAGAAGTGTTCTGTGAAACTACTTTCTCTTCTGTGCATTCAAATAACATAGTTGAAGCTTACTTTTGATTGAGCAGTTCTGAAACACTCTTTCTGTAGAAACTGCAAGTGGATATTCTGAGCCCTAAGTTGCCTATAGTGGAAAAAGCAATATCTTCAAATAAATACCACATAGAAGTGTTCTGTGAAACTTCTTTCTGTTCTGTGCATTGAACTAACAGAGTTGAAGCTTACTTTTGTTTGAGCAGTTCTGAAACACTCTTTCTGTAGAACCTGCAAGAGGACATTCCGAACGCTAAGGGGTCTATAGTTGAAAAAGAAATATTCTCAAATAAAAACTGCACAGAAGCGTTCCGTGAAACTTCTTTCTGTTCTGTGCATTCAACTAACAGAGTTGAAGCTTACTTTTGATTGAGCAGCTCTGAAACACTCTTTCTGTAGAAACTGCAAGTGGACATTCTGAGCTCAAAGTGGCCTATAGTGGAAAAAGGAATATATTAAAATAAAAACTACACAGAAATATTCTGTGAAACTACTTTCTGTTCTGTGCATTTAACTAACAGAGTTAAAGCTTACTTTTGATTGAGCAGTTCTGAAACACTCTTTCTGTGTAAGCTGCAATTGGAAATGTGGAGTGCTAAGGGGCCTATAGTGGAAAAAGGGATATCTTCAAATAAAAACTACACAGAAGCATTTTGTGGAAATTCTTCCTCTACTCTACATTCAGCTAACAGCTTTGAAGCTTACATTTGAATGCTCATTTCTGAAACTCTGTTTCTGTAGAAAGTGCAAGTGGACATTCTGTGCTCTAAGGGCCTATAGTGGAAAAGGAATAGCTTCAAATAAAAACTACACAGAAGCATTCTGTGAAACTCCTTTGTGTTCAGTGCAATCAACTAAGAGAGTTGAAGCTTACTTTTGATTGAGCAGTTGTGAAATAGTCTTTCTGTAGAAACTGCAAGTGGACATTCTGAGCGTTAAGGGGTCTATACTGGAAAAAGGAATATCTTCAAGTGAAAACTACACAGAAGCATTCTGTGAAAATTCTTTCTGTTCCGTGCTTTCAACTAACAGAGTTGAATTTACTTTTGATTGCGCAGTTCTGAAACACTCTTTCCGAAGAAACTGCATGTGCACATTCCAAGCGCTAGTGGGCCCATAGTGGAAAAAAGAATATCTCCAAATAAAAACTACACAGAAGAATTCTGGGAAACTTATTTCTGTTCTGTGCATTCAACTAACAGAGTTGAACCTTTCTTTTAATTGAGTAGTTCTGAAACACACTTTCTGTAGAAAGTGCGAGTGGCCATTCCGAAAACTATGGTGCCAATTGTGGAAAAAGAATTATCCTCGAATCAAAAGTACACAGAAGCATTCTGTGAAACTTCTTTCTGTTCTGTGCATTCAACTAACAGAGTTGAACCTTACATTTGACTGAGCAGTTCTGAAACACTCTTTCTGTAGAAACTGCAAGTGGACATTCAGAGCGCTAAGGGGCCTATAGTGGAAAAAGAAAAATCGCCAAATAAAAACTACACAGAGGCATTCTGTGAAACTTCTTTCTGTTCTGTGCATTCAACTAACAGAGTTGAAGCTTACTTTTGATTTAGCAGTTCTGAAACACTCTTTCTGTAGAAACTGCAAGTGGACATTCGGAGCGCTAAGGGGCCTATGGAGGAATAAGGAGTATCTCCAAATAAAAACTTCACAGAACCCTTCTGTGAAACTTCTTTCTGTTCTGTGTATTCACCTAACAGTTTTGAAGCTTACTTTTGATTGATTGAGCAGTACTGAAACACTCTTTGTGTAGAAACTGCAAGTGGACATTCGGAGAGCTAAGGGGCCCATAGTGGAAAAAGTAATATCTCCAAATAAACCTACACAGAAGCATTCTGTGAAACTACTTTCTGTTCTGTGCATTCAACCAACAGAGCTGAAGCTTACTTTTGATTGAGAAGTTCTGAAACACTCTTTCTGTAGAAACTGCAAGTGGACATTCTGAGCACTAATTGGCCTATAGTGGAAAAAGGAATATCTTCAAACAAAAACTACACAGAAGAATTCTGTGAAACTACATTCTGTTCTGTGCATTGAACTAACAGAGTTGAAACTTACTTTTGATTGAGCAATTCTGAAACACTCTTTCTGTAGAAACTGCATCTGGACATTCGGAGAGCTAAGGGGCCTATAGTGGAAAAAGGAATATCTTCAAATAAAAACTACACTGTAACATTCTGTGAAACTTCTTTCTGTTCTGTGCATTCAACAAACAGAGTTGATGCTTCCTTTTGATTGAGCAGTTCTGAAACACTCTTTCTGTAGAAAATGCAAGTGGACATTCGGAGCGCTAAGGGGACTATAGTGGAAAAAGGAATATCTTCAAATAAAAACTACACAGAAGCATTATATGAAACCTCTTTCTGTTCTGTGCATTCAACTAACAGAGCTGAAGCTTACTTTTGATTGAGCAGTTCTGAAACACTCTTTCTGAAGAAACTGCAAGTGGACATTCTGAGCGCTAAGGGTCTATAGGGGAAAAAGAACTAAATTCAAATAAAAACTACACAAAAGCATTCTGTGAAACTACTTTCTTTTCTGTGCATTCAACTAACAGAGATAAAGCTTACTTTTGATTGAGCAGTTCTGAAACACTCTTTCTGTAGAAACTGCAAGTGTATATTCGGAACACTAAGGGGCCTATAGTAGAAAAAGGAATATCGTCAAATAAAAACCACACAGAAGCATTCTGTGAAACTTCTTTCTCTTCTCTGCAATCAGCTAACAGAGTTGAAGCTTACTTTTGATTGAGCAGTTTTGAAGCACTCTTTCTGTAGAAACTGCAAGTGGACATTCAGAGCGCTAAGGGGATTATAGTGGAAAAAGGAATATCTCCAAATAAAAACAACATAGAAGTATTCTGTGAAGATCCTTTCTTTTCAGTGCATTCAACTAATAGTGTTGATTCTTACTTTTGATTCAGCACTTCTGAAACACTCTTTCTGTAGAAACTGCTCGTGGACATTCAGAGCAAAATGGGGCCTATTGTGGAAAAAGGAATATCTTCAAATAAAAACTACATGGTAGCATTCTGTGAAACTTCTTTCTGTTCTGTGCATTCAACTAACAGAGTTGCAATTTAGTTTTGATTCAGCATTTCTGAACAATGTTTCTGTAGAAACTGCAAGTGGACATTCGGAGAGCTAATGGGACTATAGTGGAAAAAGTAATATCCTCAAATAAAAACTACACAGAAGCATTCTGTGAAACTTCTTTATCTTCTGTGAATTCAACTAACAGAGTTAAAGCATACTTTTGATTGAGCAGTTCTGAAACTCTCTTTGTGTAGCAACTGCAAGTGGACATTCGGAGCGCTAAGGGGCCTATAGTGGAAAAAGGAGTATCTTCAAATAAAGACTACACAGAAGCATTCTATGAAACTTCTTACTGTTCTGTGCATTCAACTAACAGAGTTGAAGCTTACTTTTTTTGAGCACATCAGAAACAGTCTTTCTGTACAAACTGGAATAGGACAATCTGGCTGCTAAGGGACCCATACTGGAAAAAGGAATATCCTCAGATACAAACTGCACAGAAGAATTCTGTGAAACTTCTTTCTGTTCTGTGTATTCAACTAACAGATTTTCAGCTCACTTTTGATGGAGCAATTATGAAACACTCTTTCTTTAGAAACTGCAAGTGGATATTCTGAGTGTTAAGGGTCCTATAGTGGAAAAAGGAATATTTCCAAATAAAAACAACACAGAAGCATTCTGTGAAACTTCTTTCTGTTCTGTGCATTCAACTCACAGAGTTGTAGCTTACTTTTGATTGAGCAGTTCTGAAAAACTCTCTCTGTAGAAACTGCTAGTGGACATTCGGAGCACTAAGGGGCCTATAGTGGGAAAAGGAATATCTTCAAATGAAAACTACACAGAAGCATTCTGTGAAACATCTTTCTGTTTTGTACATTCAAATAACAGAGTTGAAGATTACCTTTGATTGAGCAGTTCTGAAACACTCTTTCTGTAGAAACTGCAATTGTTCATTGTGAGCGCTAAGGGGCCTATAGTGCAAATATGAATATCTCCAAATAAAAACTACACAGAAGCATTCTGTGAAACTTCTTTCTGTTCTGCACATTCAACTAACAGAGTTGAAGCTTGCTTTTGATTGAGCAGTTCTGAAACACTCTTTCTGTAGAAAGTGAAAGTGGATACTCAGAGCGCTAATTGGCATATAGAGGAAAAGTAATATCTTCAAATTAAAACTACTCAGAAGCATTCTGTGAAACTTTTTTGCTGTTGTGCATTCAACTAACAGAGTTGAAGCTTACTTTTGATTGAGCAGTTCTGAAATACCCTTTCTGTAGAAACTGCAGTTGGATATTCGGAAAGCTAAGGGGCCTACAGTGGAAAAAGTAATATTTTCAAATAAAAACTACACATAAGCATTCAGTGGAACTTCTTTCTGTTGTGGGCATTAAACTAACAGAGTTAAAACTTACTTTTGATTGAGGTGTTCTGAAACACTCTTTCTGTAGAAACTGCAAGAGGACATTCGGAGCGCAAAGGGGCCTATAGTTGAAAAAGGAATATCTCCAAACAAAAACTACACAGAAGCCTTCTGTGAAACTTCTTTCTGTTCTGTGCATTCAACTAAGAGAGTTGAAGCTTAGTTTTGATTGAGCAGTCCTGAAACACTCTTTCTGTACAATCTACAAGTGGACATACGCAGCGCTAAGGGGCCTATAGTGCAAAAAGGAATATCTTCAAATAAAAACTACACAGAAGCATTCTGTGAAACTTCTTTCTGTTCTGTGCATTCAACTAAGAGAGTTGAAGCTTGCTTTTGATTGAGCATTTCTGAAACACTCTGTAGAACCTGCATGTGGACATTCATGGCGCTAAGGGGCCTATAGGGTAAAAAGGAATATCTTCGAATAAAAACTACACAGAAGCATTGTGTGAAAATTCTTTCTCTTCTGTGCATTCAACTAACAGAGTAGGAGCTTACTTTTGATTGCGCAGTTCTGAAACACTCTTTCTGTAGAATCTGCAAGTGGACATTCGAAGCGCTGAGGTGCCTACAGTGGAAAGAGGATTATCTCCACATAACAACTACACAGAAGCATTCTGTGAAACTCCTTTCTGTTCTGTGCATTCAACTAACGGAATTGAAGCGTTCTTTTGATTGAGCAGTTCTGAAACACTCTATCTTTAGAAACTGCAAGTGGACATTCCAGGTGCTAAGGGGCCTATAGTGGAAAAAGGAATATCTTCAAATAAAAACTACACAGAAGCATTCTGTGAAACCTCTTTCTGTTCTGTGTATTCAACTAACAGAGTTGAAGCTTACTTTTGAGTCAGCAGTTCTGAAACACTCTTTATGTAGAAACTGCAAGTGGACATTCTGAGTGCTAAGGGGCCTATAATGGAAAAAGGAATATCTTCAAATAAAAACTACACCGAAGCATTGTCTGAAACTGCTTTCTGTTCTGTGCATTCAACTAACAGAGTTGAAACTTACTTTTGATTGAGCAGTTCTGAAGCAGTCTGTAGGATCTGCAAGTGGAAATTCGGAATGCTTAGGGGCCTATAGTGGAAAAAGAAATATCTACAAATAAAAACTACAGAGAAGCATTCTGTGAAACTTGTTTCTGTTCTGTTCATTCAACAAACAGGGTTGTACCTTACTTTTGATTGAGCAGTTTTGAAACACACTTTCTGTAGAAACTTCAAGTGGACATTCGGTTCGCTAAGAGGCCTACACTGGAAAAAGTATTATCTTCAAATAACAACTAAAGAGAAGCATTCTGTGAAACTACTTTCTGTTCTGTGCCTTCAACTAACAGAGTTGAAGCTTACATTTGATTGAGCAGTTCTGAAACACTCTTTCTGTAGAAACTGCAAGTGGACATTCGTAGCGATAAGGGGCCTATAGAGGAAAAAGGAATATCATTGAATAAAATTTACACAGAAGCATTTTGTGAAACTGCTTTCTGTTCTGTGCATTCAACTAAAAGATTTCAAGCTTGTATTTGTCTGAGCAGATCGGAAATATTCTTTGTGTAGAAACTGCAAGTGGACATTCTGAGCGCTAAGGGGCCTATAGTGAAAAGGAATATCTCCAAATAAAACTACACAGAAGCATTCTTTGAAACTTCTTTCTGTTCTTTGAATTCAAATAACAGAGTTGAAGCTTACTTTTGATTGAGCAGTTCTGAACTCTCTTTCTGTTGGATTTGCAAGTGGATATTCGGAGAGCTAAGTGGCCTGTAGTGGAAAAAGTAATATCTCCAAATAAAAACTTCCCAGAAGGATTCTGTGAAACTTCTTTCTGTTCTGTGCATTCAACTAACAGAGCTGAAGCTTACTTTTGATTGAGCAGTTCTGAAACACTCTTTATGTGGAAACTGCAAGTGGACGTGCGGAGAACTAAGGAGCCTATTGTGGAGAAAGGAATGCCTCGAATGAAAACTACAACCGAAGCATTCGGTGAAACTGCTTTCTGTTCTTTGGATTCAATTAACAGAGTTGAAGCTAACTTTTGAATTAGCAGTTCTGAAACACTCTTTCTGTAGAAACTGCAAGAGGACATTCGGAACGCTAAGGGGCCAACAGTAGAAAAAGGATTATCCTCAAATAAAAACTACACAGAAGCATTCTGTGAAACTACTTTCTGTTCTGTGCATTCAACTAAAAGAGTTGAAGCTTACCTTTGATTGATCAATTCTGAAACACTCTTTCTGTAGAAACTGCAAGTGGATTTCTGAGTGCTACGGGGCCTACAGTGGAAAAAGGAATATCTTCAAATGAAAACTACACGGAAGCATTCTGTGAAATTTCTTTCTGTTCTGGGCAATCAACTAACTGAATTGAAGCTTATTGTTGACTGAGCAGTTCTGAAACACTCTTTCCGTAGAACTGCAAGTGGACGTTCGGTGCGCTGAGTTGCCTATTGCGGAAAAAGTAATATCTTCAAATAAAAACTTCACAGAATCACTCTGTAAAACTCCTTTCTGATCTGTGTATTCAACTAACAGAGTTGAACTTTACTTTTGATTGAGCAGTTCTGAAACACTCTTTCTTTAGAAACTGCAAGCGGAAACTTCGGAGCGCTTAGGGACCTATAGTGTAAAAAGGAATATCTTCAAATAAAAAATACACAGAAGCATTCTGTGAAACTTCTTTCTGATCTGTGCATTCAACGAACCGAGTTGTATCTTACTTTTGATTGAGGCTGTGCTGAAACAATCTTTCTGTAAAAACCGCAAGCGGACATTCGGAGTGCTAAAGGGCCAATAGTGGAAAAAGGGAACTTCCTATAAAAACTGTACAGAAGCATTCTGTGAAACGTCTTTCTGATGTGTGCCTTCAGTAACAGAGTTGAACTTACCTTTGATTGAGGAGTTCTGAACAATCTTTCTGTGGAAACTGCACGTGGACATTCAGAGCGCTAAGAGGCCTAAGGTGGAAAAAGGAATATCTTCAAATAAAAACTACACAGAAGCATTCTGTGTAACATCTTTCTGATGTGGGCATTACTAACAAGTTGAACCTTACTGTTGATTGAGCAGTTCTGAAACACTCTTTCTGTAGAAACTGCAAGTGGACATTGATAGCGCTGAAGGGCCTATAGTGGAATAAAAGAACAGCTTCAAAGAAAAACTACAGAGAAGCACTCTGTGAAACTACTTTCTCATCTGTGCATACAACTAAATTTGTTTATCCGTACTTTTGATTGAGCAGTTC
>NW_022095843.1:0-48531 GCF_006542625.1 Nomascus leucogenys | reverse complement strand
ATCTAGGTTGAAAAAATGGTGAAACATTGTGTATGTTCTGGGTTTTTGATCTTCCATGAATTTCCAGTACATTTCCAATATGACTCATATAGTACACTGGTGGTCAGAGTGTTCATAGGCTGCTAAGACAGGTGAACTCACTCCAGTGAGATGCTGAACAGTGAGAAAGATTACAACTACTTGTGATTGAATATAATTAAAATTATTATCTTCCCCTGATGACAATCCCAAATTATTATTTTAGATCTATGCACTTTCTATTAAAAATGGCAAGATTGGGAATTACTTTCTTCCTCCCATGTGTGCTACATTTTAAAATTGAACATTGTCACCTCTTAAAACTTTCCAAATCTTTTGTATATTTTGAATGCTAGTAGATATAAAGGCTTAAAACAGGACATTTTCTATGTATGCATTTTCAGACTTTGAAGATAAATGACAAGACAAATGGTCTTTTCACTTTTCATCTAGACATAATATTATGTTCAGGAAAATTTAAATCAGTCACTAATTATATATAAATATATAATTATTATAATATTTAATATATTAAACACATATTATATATATATATTTATATGTGTTTGAGCCAACAACAGCATCTTAAAAGTATTAAGTTCTACTTGAACTAAAAAGTCAAGATGAGTGTTGGGATCAATCTTTTTCACTTTATGGATCTGGAAACTCTAAATAGAACTGGGAATAAGGTATTGAATAATGCTGACCGATGCACTAAGAAACAGTCAATAAAATGAAACTGAGAAATAATCCAAGCTGGGAAGGTAAATTTGCTACATAGTTATATCTTTTTACATGACTTTTAAGGAAATCTCCTATAATGGAGCAATGTGGGGAATATAATAACAACTGAAGGACTAGATGCAATAACATAATAGAATATTCTGAGTAATGGCAAATATGACTTTTGAAGCCCTTTGAATACTTTTGATAACCTTCAGAACATAACTTTAAAAAGAAAATTAAAGTTTGTGATGCATAAATAAAACCAGCAGAAATTCTTAAAGTGACAATCATATTTTGTAAAGCCATAATATGAATAACTACCCAGACATGCTATTAAAATGGTACAGAAATGGAAAAATAACAGCAAATAAAAATTAAATTGAGAAACCAGTTTACTAATATCAGTACTCTTTGCCATTTGCCCTCCAATAACAATGCTTCTACCCCCAAATATCTAGCTTTTCTTTCAGGAAAATTTAAATAAAAGGTGTACAAGTTACCAAGCGCCAGGTGCGGTGGCTCACGCCTGTAATCCCAGCATTTTGAGAGGCTGAGGCAGGCAGATCACCTGAAGTCAGGAGTTCAAGACTAGCCTGGCCAAAATGGTGAAACCCCATCTCTACAAAAAATACAAAAAAAAAAAAACTAGCCAGGCTTAGCGATGCACGCCTGTAGTCCCAGCTACTTGGGAGGCTGAGACAGAATCACTTGAACCAAGGAAGCAGAGGTTGCAGTGAGCCAAGATCATGCCACTGCACTTCAGCCTGGGCAACAGAGCAAGACTCTGTCTCAAAAAAAAAAAAAAAAGAAAAGTTATAAAAGTTATAAGGCAAAGCATAATACATATAGCATGCCTACACCAACATATTAATTTTTATATTAGTTGACTGTGCTTATTTTGAAGAACTACAGATTCTGTTTGAAATTTATAGCTGCCTAATACTCTCAAGTGATCTTTATAGCAATTTATTTTGTAGTTTTAAACAGAGATAGAAAATTTTGGACACAACTTTACTAACAGGGGAAGGACTTCTGAGAATGTCCCATGAAATGCTGTGTCCATTCATTACCTGTCCTCTTGCAGCATGAATCACAGGCATCATTTAGAAGCCAAGAGAAAACAAAACAAGCTTCTAGTTACTAATTATGTTAGAATTAAATCCAAGTTAAGTAAGATAACTCGTGTGATTAAAAAAAATAGATTTTACTTCATTTTTCTCTGTAGGCAGCCCCAGCTATCTATCTGACCACAGTAATCAGGGTCTGTTCTGTAAGACATCTACTACTGATTATCTGCTTTACAAAAGAATGCTGGACAGTGCATTCATTTCTTATTGCTCTGCAACATATTGCCTCAAATGTCGTGGCTTAAAACAGCAGAAATTTATTATGTTACAGTTCTGGAAGCAGAAGTCTACAGCTGGTCTGATGAGGCTAAACTCAAGTGCTGTGTTACATCTGGGGACCTACAGGAGAAACTTCTTCCTTGCCTTGTCCAGTTTCTAGGTGCTGCTGGCATCCCTTGGATCCAAGTTCCATCACTCTGACCTCTGCTGCCGTCCTTACATCTTTCATGCTGACCCTCCAGCCTTCCTCCTAAAATGATCCGCCTGATTACATTGGGCCCACCTGAATAATCCAAATACTCTGTCTATCTCAAGATCCTTAATTTAACCAGTTTGGAAAAACCCATTTGCATTGTAATGTAACATATTCCTGGAATTAGGATATGGACATATTTGAGAGGCCATTATTTTGCCTGCTATAGACAATAATGAAAATGTTTATATAATGATGATATTTAGTCTCTGCAGTGGATTGAATGGTAGTCTCCAAAAAGATACGTCCATGTCAAATCCCTCGAACCTGGGAATGTTATCTTGATTGGAAGAAAGGATTTTATCAGATGACATTAAGGACCTTGAGAAGAGGAGGCCATCCTTGATTATCCAAATCCAATGGCATGTGTACATATAAGAGACACACAGAGGAGACACACAGATAAGAGACACGCAGAAGAAGGAGAAAGTGTGAAGGTGGAGGCAGAGATTGGAGTGAAGTGGTCACAAGCCAAGGAATGCCAGGGTTTATGGGCAGCTATCTGAAGCTAAGAGAGAGGTAAAGAATGGATTTGTTCCCCTAGCTTCTGCCAAGGCTTTGATTTCTGGCTTCTGGCCTCCACTACTGAATAAGAATACATCTCTAGTTTCAAGCCACCTAGCCTTTGGTAATTTGTTACAGTAGCCAAATGAAAGTAATATAGTCTCTAAATTTCAAAGTTCAGAAATATCCTTCAAATGCTAAGGACTTTTTAAAGGAGATTAAAATAAATAACTTTTGATAGTTATCTATTTCATAAACTGTAACTGTATAATCCTAAAGACCTTAACATGCTAAGACATGTCTTTAGAAATATACACAGAACTTTCATCTCTAGAGACATGATTTGTCATTTATGATAATATTTGGCTTGGCTTCTGTGATAACAATTGAAAGATAAATGCTTGGTCTCTGATATGAAATGTTTTAGAGGTTGAATGATTTTCTATAGCATTAAAAAGAGTTGACTGTAGTTCTGCTATTGATGATTTAAGCAAAGTAAATTTATAAATATCTTGTGTTCATATTGGTTGAATTCAAATGATTTTCAAGAGAAGGGATAGAGTGGATATGACATCATTTATCCTAGGTGAAAAATGCAAAACTTTTTTTAAAAATTCACATGAAATGTGTCTTTAAAAGAATACTTCATAAGGGAGTTAGGTGATTATTTATTGGTGTTGGTATTTGTTTCTCAGTTTTTACAAATTTTCTTGGAGAGATGCTAGATAAAAAAGTAACATTCAAATATAAATACCTGGGCTTCACTAAAACTTTCCAGGGGAACAACCATATACTTACAGATGTCCTAAAATATTATAGAAATACAAATATGGAACAGATTTTTCTTAGGTTTTGAGATTCACAGTACTTATACTTCATGGGTTGGTTTGTTCTGTTTCTCATAATTTCTCTTGCAGAGTTAAAAAAATTATATTCAAGCTTTTGAAAATGTTTAAATTGCTTTCAAATGAAAAGAGTGGCAAGGTGAAAATGATTGAGAAAACCATACACAAAGACTTTAAAACAGAATGGTCTACAATTATCAGAGAAGTGAAGGGATTAGGACTGTTATCTGTATACTCCCAGGTTTTTTTTGTTGTTGTTGTTGTTGTTGTTTGTTTGTTTTTGGTTTTGGTATTTTTGGGGGGGACGGAGTCTTGCTCTGTCGCCCAGGCTGGAGTGCAATGGCGTGATCTCAGCCCACTGCAATCTCCGCCTCCCAGGTTCAAGTGATTCTCCTGCCTCAGCCTCCCAAGTAGCTGGGATTACAGCTGTGCACCACCACACCCAGCTAATTTCACACCCAGCTAATTTTTGTATTTTTAGTAGAGATGGGTTTTCGCCATGTTGGCCAGGCTGGTCTCAAACTCCTGACCTTGGTTGATCCACCGTCTTGGCCTCCCAAAATACTGGGATTCTAGGTGTCAGCCACCGCGCCCAGTCCTACTCCTAGTTTTTGATGTCATAGTGTAGCACATTTTATCTTTGGTTGAGTTCATTTTTAAAAAGTTTATTTTTAATAACTTAATTCTTAATGTGATGGAGAAAGTGGCAAAACTTTAGCTAAGGACAATGAAAATAAAGTAATCCTGGCTATGTCACTCACTGTGAGATCTTCTCATGTGTGTTCATGTCTCAGTGTTTTTTGTACAATTAGTAATATTTTTAAAAACCTTGAACCTTAGATTTATTCAACTAATATACATTTAGAATATCAGGTCTATTAAGGTTTGTTAATTTTTGATCACCATTAGATCTAGAGTGTTGAACTCTACCTAACATCAATATAATTGCTTAACAAAAATAGATATGAATGACATCTCTAAGCTATTTATTAGTAATATTTCCCTCTGGAATTAAGACATCTTTTAAGTAAAGATCATATTTTAGTATCTTGAAGCATATTTTAATCTAAATTTTTCTAGTGACATGGTTTATAATACAGTATTTTATGATTCAGTCCTTTGCTTGTAATTCTTATATTCTGATTGACTGTAAGACAAAACTGATTTTATGTAGCATTTCTAGTGGAGAAATTGTTAGTCATACCTTGTAAATGTCTAACTGTCTTACTTAGACTGGGTTTTTTTTAACTGCCATTTTTTGATAATTATATTGATTTTACACAGATGAATGTGGTGTTTAGTCACAAACTGCTGGTGGAAAGATGTTTATATTAAGTACAGAAACATCTAAACTAAATACTATATTTTAAGTTTCACAAATGAAACATTAGGTTAAAATATGGGTAATGAGTATGAGCCATCAGAAATTTTTAGGCATTATATCTAATGGCTTGACATCTTTGTTTTCTCTCTATTGACTTTGCCTCTTATTCTTATATTCCATATATTACCCACTAGTTATGTAAAATACGCTTTTTTCCAGTAAATAAAAAAACTCCAAATTTTATGTCTAATTTAAATACATTTAACTTTGATAATTAAAAATTAAAACAATCTATTATTTTTAAAATATTTGATTTGGCTGGGTACAGTGGCTCAAGCCTGTAATCCCAGTGTTTTGGGAGGCTGAGGCAGGAGGATTGCTTGAGGCTGGGAGTTTGAGACCAGGTTGGGCAACATAATGAAAACCTTTCTCTACAAAAACTGGGAAGCTGAGCGGGGAAGACGGCTTGAGCCCAGGAATTGAAGGCTGCAGTGAGCTATGATTATGCCACTGCACTCCAGCCTGGGTGACAGAGCAAGATCCTATCTCAAAAAAATTTTTTTAATTAACCTTATTTTTGGAAAACATAATTGGAAATATGTTTTTGCCTTAGAGTGTTAAATATAGATGTCACCAAAACACCCTCTCATGACAAGATAGCTTCCAGATTTTCACTGTGGAGATTAAATCAAAAACTGTGCAAGTTGAGCATAAGAAATTTTAGTGCAACTTTAAATAATATATATCTCACCCTTTTATGCAGTTTCAAAACTGACAGTTTTTCTCCTTCCATTATGACAAATTTATATTTTACTTTTTATGTAGGTTCTTTCATAGTGAAACACAAGCTTCTAAATTTACATATTCTCAAGTCCATAGGTTTAAGTGCATTTGCTGACTACATATTTTATGATTCTACATATTCTACATAGCAGTTTGTGCTTTAACTATAATATTTTTAAAAATATCATTGTATTTGGAGTGACAAGGAAGTGAAGAAATATTATATTTGAAAAAAAAAACTGAATGTCTGAAATTATAAAAGGAATAGACCAAAAGTATACAAGAAAGAGATTGCTCAAGCACTAAACAGAATGGGATGAAACAGATGAAATAGAACACTAGCAAGGAGAAACTCCGGTGTCCTGTGCCTGCCTCAGTAAATAGATGATTCTGGAGACAGGGCACCAGATGAGAGTGTGTTTCCAGTAATATTCCCTAGGGCTGTTTTTAGTGAGCCCAGAGCTAGCACATTGGCACTTAAGCCAGGTTTCTGATACTCTACAGCCGTATTTCTCAAACTTGGACCTCCTTCTGATTCATGTAATGGGATGCTTAAAATGCAGTGTGCTGAGCCCTGTCTTCACAGTTATTTATTCAGTAGATCTAGGGCAGGATTTGAGAATCTGCATTTCTGAAGTCTTTGTGGGTGATGCTGATTATGCCTTTACATGTCTCAAAGGCCAGTACGTTGAGAACCACTACTCTGTGTCATTCTCAGTCTTGTACCTCTCCTGGTGTGTTTGTCTTAGGAATGTGTCAGTGGCCACAGCCCCTGAATCAAGGGTATAGAGCAGGAACACAGTACGCCCTCAGGGTCATTTCTCATCAATGCATTTCACTCCGCAGTCTGGTAGGGTTTGGAAGTGGCCCAGGTGCCCTCAATAATACAAATAAAACCCCATCCATCACCCTGGAATCCTCCATTCAGGGGGGGCCACGAGGGAGACTGTTGGAATGGATGTTCTTGGTAAACCTAACAGAAGAGACCAAACTGAGCAGGCAGAGTGGGCTTTAAAGTCCTTCATGTAGAGGGGTGATCAGGAGGAGAACAAATGGCAATACTGGTTTCCAACCCTTGATGAGAACTTTTTTGCTTATCTGTGGTGGCAGGTATCGCAAAAATTTTGCACAGACCTCTTGTTTAGCTCATCAGCTATCATTAGTTTAGTGTATTTTATGTGTGGCCCAAGCAATTCTTCTTCTTCAGATGGGCCCAGGCAAGCCAAACGGTTGAACACTGTTTCTTCTCTGGGCCACAGTATATGAACACCTCCCATATGCTAGAGGGAATGGACAGTAGCACAAGTAAGAGACAGGGAGAAAATACTGAAAGAAGATGAGGACCACTACTTTTTTTGCACAAGTAATAAACCGGTGGTGTACCCAAAATTCATGCGGAGAAGACTAAGAAGGAGGTAAGTGATCTGCAGTGTTAGATGTTACAGAGAGGTCAGTAAGATGAAGGGTAAAAAACCTTTGGCAATAAAAGAACTAACTTTGGGAGGAGTTTAGTGAAGTGGTCTTAGTAGAAGCAAGGTGGTTTTGGGCTTAGGAATGAATGAGAAGGAGGTGTAAGGAAAGAGTTTTTCAATGTGCTTCAGTATTCGGGGGAAAAAGTGAGAAGGTCTATCTAAATAATTTTGCAATTTATGCATGGAAAATAAGCTTGAACAGTTTTATCTGCTGAAAGCAAAGAGAGAGTTTGAAAGAACAAGAAAAGAAAGAGGAAATTAATTATTGGAGAGGAAGGTGATAATTGATTCTGCAAGTTCTTTGGGAAGTGAGAGAGGCCCGGTGTCCAGAGCACCAAGGGAGTTATTAAACGTCTAACGCTGTTTCAAAGGCCTTCCTTGGACTGTTGTCACAAGTGTATGGTAATTTATTTTGACAATTTCATTATACCTCTTCTATAATGGGAAACCAAAGTCTGAAGAAGTTTAGGAAATTTATTTTCTTCTCAACTTTTTCAGATCTTTGCTATTATCATCACTATATTTTGTCCACTTCTATAAATGAATAATTGGTTACCAATTAAGAAATTTCCAGGCTGTGCACGGTGGCTCACACCTGTAACCCCAGCACTTTCAGAGGCCGAGGTGAGTGGATCTCCTGAGGTCAGGAGTTCAAGACCAGGCTGGCCAGCACAGTGAAACCCTGTCTCTACTAAAAATACAAAAATTAGCTGGGCGTGGTGGCAGGCACCTGTAATCCCAGCTACTTGGGAGGCTGAGGCAGGAGAATTGCTTGAACCCGGGAGCCAGAGGTTGCAGTGAGCCGAGATCGTGCCATTGCACTTCAGCCTGGGCGACAGAGTGAGACTCCATCTCCAAAAAAAAATAAGAAAATTTCCAACAATCTTTCCCCAACCATCTTTTAGGTGGCTTATTTTTTTTCTATAATATAAAAAAAGTAGGTTTTTTTTCTGTAATATAAAAAAGTAGTCTTGGCAATACAACTAAGTACAGAAAAAATCAGTTCGACTGATTGTGTATGTGTGTGTGTTTTTGGTATCCTGTATTTGTCAAAGCAATTAGTATCTGTTGACACATATGTGGCAAAATAAAGTACTAATACTTGATTTTGAGTCAAATCTTGCTACTATCATTCATAAATACTTTATTGGAAACCTTTATAACACATCTCCTTTTGAGCTTAATTTTCCCTTCTAAAAATTCAATCCATCAATCAGTCAATCAATCCATTCTCCTCACCCAATTGTCTATTCTATAGCTGGTTCATAATGGTCTGAGCCATTATCACCAGGATACGTCCTGGCAGTACTTTGCAGTATGATGGTAAGTTGCCAGAAGAAGAGAGAGGGAATACATAGGCCCCGCACAAGGCAGGTTTCTTTGGTTTTGTTCTCCACCAAAAACAGTATGAGATTTGTGATTAGGGAAAAGTGAGGGGTGGGAAGAGGAACCAGAGGCTGAAATGGGAGTTGAAGTAGGGTTCAAATGCCTGGAACAGATAATAAAATTAAACAGATTTTGCTGGTGTTACTGGCATATGTGGTTTTCTAAAAGGATAAGTTGTGTGCTAATTAGGACTTGATTGTAAGGATAAAAGGCTGGCACACTTAGTGAGCTCAGGTATAGTGGGCCTGAGAAGGAGATCATTGTCTATTTTAAGGTTTTTGTTTTTTTTTTTTTTTTTTTGTATTGCAGGGTTGGAAATTCATAGGTATATAAGCTTATCAATGTGTTGGCAATGAACTTTTTTTTTTGTGACAGAGTTCGACTCTTGTTGCCCAGGCTAGAGTGCAATATATTGCATGGTATTGGCTCACTGAAACCTCTGCCTCCTGGAGTCAAGCAATTGTCCTGCCTCAGCCTCCCAAGTAGCTGGGATTTCAGGTGTGCACCACCACACCCAGCTACTTTTTTTTTTTTTTTTCAGTAGAGACAGAGTTTTGCCAATTTGGCCAGGCTGGTCTCGAACTCCTGACCTCAGGTAATCCGTCCACCTTGGCCTCCCAAAGTGCTGGGATTACATATGTGGCCACAGCGCCCAGCCCTACAGTGAACTTATTGTGAGGTCTTACAGGCTTGTGCAGTCAGATTGTGGACTGACTGACCTTACCTTAGGTGTCAACCATTGTGCTTGATGTAGGGTTAGGAGTTAAGAGTTTGGGCAGACTGTTGCCCTTTTAATCCAATAACAATTTTCACTCTTTTCTTTTTAAGCTGGGTATACAGTAACCTAGAATAAGTATGTATTTTCAAGCCTCTGTTGTGGTTAGGTGTATTTTGTGCCTGTTACTGCCAATAGGATATGAGTAAACATAAAGTGTGTAACTTCTGGATTGTGCTCTTGAAGAGAAGGAGGTCATGCCCTCCATCTCCCTTTTCCTTTCTTCCTTGCAACTGTAATCAAATAATAATTGTGGGATCATCTTAGAATATGAAATGAAGCCAAGATGTTGAAGGTGATAGAGCAATCAGAAACAGCATCAGTCACCAACACTGTCAAACTGAACTACTATTTCTGCATCCTCTGAGTGATCTCCTACATGAAAGAAAGAAATGGAGGTTTTTTTTTTTTTTTTTTTTTTTTTTTTTTTGTGAGGGAGTCTCCCTCTGCCACCAGGGCTGGAGTCCAGCAGCGTGATCTTGGCTCATTGCAAGCTCCGCCTCCCGGGTTCAGGCCATTCGCCTGCCTCAGTCTCCCGAGTAGCTGGGACTACTGGCGCCCGCCACCACACCGGCGATTTTTTTGTATTTAGTAGAGACAGGGTTTTGCCGCGTTAGCCAGGGATGGTCTCAATCTCCTGACCTCGTGATCTGCCCGCCTCAGCCTCCCAAAGTGCTGGGATTACAGGCGTGAGCCACTGCACCCAGCCGGAGGTGGGTTTTTTTTTAAGCACCGTTTATTTTTGTCTTTTGTTTCAGCAGTCTGTGTCCTAACTATACACTTGTTAAGATTTCTAATCATGTATTCATAAACGTTTACAGAGTGCTATATGCCTGGCACTCTTCTAGATTCTAGCAAAAGTGAACAACAGTCCTCTACTCCAGCCAAAAAATAAAAATAAATGAAAATAAATAAATAAATACATACATACATAAATAAAAAATATCTGTGCTCAAAGAACATTCTATGGAGGAGCTACCCCATAAGAAGGATAGATACATGGAAATATATAATTTCTTAATTAGTACTATGGAAAAAATATAGTAAGGAAGGGAGGAAACTAAATTTTAAGTGATAAGCAAACTTTAAGATAGCATGACCAGAAAAGACTTCACTAAGACAGTGACTTTAGAATCAAACACTGAAATAAGCAAGGAAAGCAGCCATGCAGATATTGGGCTGAGGGAGGACATTCAAGCAGAGGCCCAATGAGAGCCAAGAACACAAGACCTTATTGTGCTATAGCAAGGAGAGAATACAACTGGAGGTAAGTGAAGGAGAAGACAGTTTTAAAGAGGAGATCAGTGTGATAAAGGGACCGTATATTTAGAGTCATGGTAAGTATTATGGCTATTCCACAGGGACTGTGAAGACAATTGAGGGCTTCTATCTGATGGCATAATTCAATTTATGTTTCAAAAGAGGCATTCAGTTTAATTTGTAGAAAATCAACTGAAAGTCTCAAGAAAAAAAAGGAAAAGAAGGCAAACTTAATAGAAAGGTATTGCATCATTTAGATGAGAGATGACAGTGAATGGGTTACACTGTTGACAGGTTATATTTTGAAGATATAGAGCTGACCAAATGGAGGGTGTGGGGGAGAAAAGGGCATCAAAGATTTCATCAAAGATGTGGCATGAGGAACTACAAGAACAGACTTTCTGTTAACTGAGATGAAAATATCTGACTGCATGAAAACCTGATGCTGGCTGTGGGGAACAAGAACTAAGAGGGGTTTTAGACATTCTGAAGGTGAGGTTCCTATTAGATATCTGAGTAGATACATTGAATAGAGATGATATACATCTCTGAAGTGTAGGGGAGAATCCGAGTTGGAGAAATAATTTAAGAAGTCTCAGCATCTAGACTATATTTTAATCATAAGACCAGATGAAGTCCCTGGGGAGTGACAGGTAAAAAAGAAAACAAATTCAAGGACTAGTCTGCAGCCTTGGGCCATTCAACATTCAGAGGTCAGGAACATTAGGAGGAAGCAACAAAAGATAATAGGTGGGAGGAAAATATGTCGGGGTGGTATCCAGAATTCTTAGTGAAGAAAACATACCATAAGAATGTCTTTTTGGGGCAGGGCATGGTGGGTCATGCCTGTAATCCCAGCACTTTGGGAGGCTGAGGCAGGCAGATCACGAGGTCAGAAGTTTGAGACCAGCCTGGCTAACATGGGTGAACCCTGTCTCTACTAAAAATACAAAAAATTAGCTGGGTGTGGCAGTGTGTACCTGTAGTCCCAGCTACTTGGGAGGCTGAGGCAGGAGAATTTCTTGAACCTGGGAGGGTGGGAGGTTGCAGTGAGTGGAGATAGCACCATTGCACTCCAGCCTGGGTGACAGAGCAAGACTCAGTCACAAAAAAATAAAATAAAAAATGTCTTGTTGGAGCTGTCTTTTCTGGGCTCTGGGAAAAGCAGAAAATATGACTGACTGAGTACTGTAGTCTGCAGATACGCCATGTGTTAATTGGACTGCCAATCTGGCAGAGAGTGGCAGAGGTGGGTGAACAGTATATAATCAAACCTAGAACCATGGAACATCTTGGTACAGGCAGATATGGCTATTGTAAACTATGACTGAATCCAGCCAGGAGTGTAGATTATCTGAATTGCTGCAGATCTACACGTTTTAACCTTAGCACAACTACCAGTATATTTGATGCTTTTTAAAAGAAATTTGCAGTGCCTAGTCTGGATAGCTCATGAAATAGAAAGCCACACCACCATCTTCAGGAGACAAGCTGTGAAAGAGAATCTTAAGTTATAATACTTTTCCTTACAAAATGATGCTGGACTTCTAATGATATATAGCTGCTGCTGATATCATTTATTTTTTATTATTCATTAACTTGTTATATATCGTTCATATATAAAATCATAATAGGCTGCTTTGTATCATTATATTGAAATATACTCTATCACTTTAACATTATTCAACTTTTCTACATTCTTGTAATTTTATTTGCCTCACTCAATGTTATGTTTCTTGAAGACTAAAATGTTGCATTTTGACTTTCTTTATTCTGTCCTCTGCTTATTCTACCTTTTTTTTCCCTTTTCACAACACTAGTGTTATTGAGGACATGATTTTTAATTTTTTTAAGTAATCTCTTTAGCTCTGAAAACTCTCCGTATTTTTTTATTTAATTATTTGGTAACATAGTGTTTAGTGCTAGTTACCATTATTTTAAGGCTGGCACTACTATTATTTTGAATAAAAGATAAAGCTGTTTGGTAAAGATTGCAATGGTGGGTAAATTTTGTTGAGTTGATTATTGTTCTTTAGCACCACTCATGTGAAAATATCGAAAATTTATTTTATAATTTAGTGTTCTCCAGAAGTTGTAAATGAGTTTGCAGTAATTATACATTTCATTAATATTCATATATCTCTTTACTATATTTACTTCCTCCTTCAAATGGCAGCTCTGAGAAATGAAGGAAGAATAACAATAACGGATATGTATAAACATATGTCTGTGTTGTATTATATTCATGAGAATGGGTGATGACTTCACAAGTACAATGTGACAATGTTTTCACACTACATTCTAGTTGTATCATGTTCACTGAGGTACTGTATCCCTAAAGGAACTAAAACGACTTTTCCTCTCTATCTGTAGGGATGACAAAGGTAACTTATGGCCCTTTACAATTTTTATTGCATAGTGCAATATAATAGCAAAACAAATGTACAATTGAAAATTATTAATGGGAGGCTGAAGTGGGTGGATCACTTGAACTCAGGAGTTCTAGACCAGCTTGGGCAACATGGCAAAACCCCATCTCACAGATCAAAAATTAGCCAGGCATGGTGGCTCACGCCTGTCCCAGCTACTTGGGAGGCTGAGGTAGGAGGATTACTTGAGCCCAGGGAAGCCAAATCTGTAGGCTGCAGTGAGATGTGGTTGCACCACTGTATTCTAGACCCTGTCTCAAGAAAGAGAAAGAGAGAAAGAGAATGAGAAAAGAAAAAGAAAAGAGAAGAGAAAAGAAAAAGGAAAAGAAAAGAGGGAGGGAGGGATGGAGGAAGGAAGGGAGGGAGGGAGGGAGGGAAGGTTATTAATGAAAAACTTGCAATTATGGTTTGCCATGGGTAAATTCACAGGTTTCTTTTTGTATTACTTTGCAGTTATCTGACATTATGTGAATGATTGTACATTTTATTCATGATTTTTATGTATAACATTTATAATAGTTTTATTAAATATAGTATTAATTAATATGTTAAAATTACCTGAATTATCATTTCATAGGGGATGGCTTCTTAGTGCCCCCAAACTGTGAGGAGTTTCAAAGCAATTGTATTTCGACAAAAATGTTTGGAACAGCAGGCTATCACTGCTATGTCGTTGTCCTCTAAGGGTGAGAAAATGGGGAGCTAGTAGATGAACATGAATCCTACTGATAACATTTTTCCAAGATTAGAAATGAATAGTATAAAATTTTGTTATGCAGTCACATAATATGAGGGATTCTATCAGATAAAAATTTGCCTCCCACTATCTCTTTCAATATTTTCCTCTTATCTCTTCCTATTGCTTCCTATCACTTGATTTATCTCTGAGGTAGGAAAATTAATCTCATCCACATTCACTTTTTTTTTTGTTTGAAACCAGAGAATAAATCTCTACATGAGGTACTAATGGATTCTGACATCTCTTATCTAACACTATAACACAAACCTCAAGGGAAAATACAATCGAATTGCTGACAGGAAGAGAGATGAGAACTGGCTAAGAGAGAAATTTTTATGAGGAATTTATTATTGTTGTCCATCCTCTGATCTGGAAAAATATGAGCCATGTCCAAGAAAAGAATAAACTTCTTTAACCTGGAGAAGTCCTGTGTGCTAAATGTCAATATCCTAGAACTGCTCTGACCATTTACATATGAATTTATATAAATTGTATATTATTTAAATATATATTAGATTTAGGCATGGCTATCATTTTTTCATGATTGATTTTAAATAGATTTAAAAAAACACCCAGGTTAGATTGTTGAACTTTTCAGTGCCGTTGGATGGTTTCTGGGTCTGCAGAATAACTATCAAAATCCACTGAATGATAAGGAGTACTAGTAATCCAGTGGAGTTAAGCATTTTAATATGTTGAAAAAATAGATATTTGGTAATGATAAATGTAAGTGACTTAATCTTCATTCAAACTATGATGTTACCCAATGTTGGAATTGATTTAAATGGTAACATTGGGAAGAATAGATCTTTAATCTATAGGTTATAGATTTTAAAATAACCTTTCGAAAACGAATCCTTTTATTTATACAAAGATAACCATTTTTGATGTTTAAAAACTTTTTTAAAATGCACTTCTGTTAAGATGAATGAAGTTATAATCATGTAAAGTCATATTTCCTATTATATCAAAGGGTAATATTTGTTAAAATGTGCAGTTAGCAAATTCAGCCACGAATCCTCAATTCAAGGACAAACAAAAAAATCCTCTTCATTATTTCTTGACAATGTATGCTAACAGAAATTACTAACTGTAATACTAAGTACAAACACTGAGTGATTGAATTATTTATTTTTCCAAAGCATTTTTATAATCAGTGCTGGATTGTCAAGTCGTTACTACTTTAACATGATAGCCAGAAGCGCCAATATTGTTCTTGTTTACATGAATGGTCTTTGAATATAAGTATTAATAATAACTATAATATCTAAAATTTATAACATCTAAAATTTCTACAACCTTACTATGTACCAGATACGGTGGTAGGTAATTTATATATATTAGTCCATTTAACCCTCACATCAACCCTCTAGGATAAAATACTGTCATTTCCACTTTATATATTAGAAAATTGAAACACAATGTTTTTAAGTAACTTGTCCAAAGCTTGATAGCTAGAAAGTGATAGAGCAAGGATCTAAACTAAGGAACCCTGGATCCAGAGTCTAACTCATTAACCACATAATTATTGTGCCTCTTGAAATTAGGTGTAATTTTGAAACTTGCATTTAATATACAAAGATATGTATGTGTACATTGTTTATGACCCTTATGTATAGAAACATAAAATCTACCATGTATATAATTTAAGAGGTATACTGCTTTAACATAAAATATTTCAGTGGAAACGATTTACCCACTTTTAAATGTAGCTATTTTCATCAGAAAGGGGTTTATTCTTTTCTTTCTTTCTTTTTTTCTTTTTTGGTTGAAACCTTTGGGGCATTAGTAAGAAGAAAAACGATTATTTGACAGGACAGTAGTGATGATCATACAAGATCACATCCACGTCTTCTGGGCTCAGTCAGGTAATGAAAATTGTTAGATATATGTTAACGTGAAATAGTGGGTAGCAGAGTACCCATTATGTGATCCTGAGAACTGATGGTCATTAGCCATTGGCCATTCTCTATTTGAATCCTCCAAATGTGTTGTTTTCTGGTATGCATCAAACAAACAAGTCTCTGATGTCATCCCTCAGCCCTTCACTTGTGGTTTATTTTTGCTATATAATAATGCAAGTATTTCTCATGATGGTTTAAATGACTTCAACAGAAGTTACTTTGGAGATGAGTATTTGTTAAGAGATGATATCAACCTTTGTTATTCATTCTGAAAACTTTAGTAACCTGTTATTTAATGGCAGAACTTGTTTTTAAGGGATATTATAATAAAAATCATCAAAAGACATTTCTTTATAAGGCTCGGGGATGTCAAATCCTAAAACATCTGCTCTCATATGTCTTTATTGGGAATTATTTCATATCCTCACTCCATCCTTTCACCAAAGTACATATGATTACTCTCCGATCACACCCTCTATGTGGGCGATTGTCGAAACGCTGCTCTTCACCTCTCTTAGAGCCTACATTCCACCATAATCAATAGGAATTTTGTTCTTATTTAATTCTAGAATTGCCTTTACAGATTATTTTTGTTATTCTCCATAGTCGAAAGGAAATGGTGTCCCGCCCCCACCGCCTTCTAGTTCAGAACTTAAAATTGCAGTGAGCTAGCTTTTGTATATTACAGCTGTTTGTGCACCTCTCATGTACTTGGGAGCATGATGAACTTCTTGATTCAGCCCAGATTTCTAGGCATGTAGATAAATTGGAAGGGCTGAGATTGGTCACCGAGAGAACAGTGAGAGTCTGAAATAATCAAAGTACAAGTAAGAAGGGCTTAAACCAGCAGCAGATAATAGTAGAAGGGGGGATAAAAATGGGAAAGTTGATATGGGTTACATAAAATCCCTTCTCATAGATTTGCTATTGACCCCTGAGTATTTAGGAAGAAAGTAACAAAATAGCCAAAAGAAACCAGCATTTATGCTTCCTGATCAACAAATGCCAAGTTTTCTTATTTTTCCTGTAGAAAAAATATAACATACTTGTAAAACAGGGCATAATGCCACTTTGATGAAGCTTCTTCAAGAATAACTGTACATGAAATATGAGCAATTTGTCTATTTAAGATTTAACTGAGATGGCAGCTGGTGTTCAGAAGGATTCATTGACATGAATTTTAAAGTTGAAAATGCTACATAAGCAATCATAAAATATAGACACAGTCAAAATAAATGAGACCATCTCTAAAGATATGAACCATTCACAAGGACATTCTGACTCTATAACGTCACTGCCTTTTAGAAAGATTAATATGGGTATTTCTAGGTATTATTAGGATGAATTTATTTAATTAAGAGTGAACTTTAGAGTTAGGCATTCTTTGAAATCTTATGGAGCAGTACCCGAAAGAAAAGTAAGGAAATAATTACACTGGATTTATAAGTGATTATGGAGCTCCTCTAGTAAGAAAGCACTTAAATAAGATGTGGGATTCTCATTATGTTCTATAAGCTATAAAATCACTTTAGCTTCTGGATCTAGCTTGTTTACTTTTTGGATTAATTATAATCATACACATATAGAAAGAAACATCACATTCAATACATTATTGCTTAGCAAAATTCACACAGTCTGGCAAGTAGGAGAGGGTGTTATAATACTGAAAGAACTTTTCAAGCAGGAGATCAGAGCTCATATGTTGGTTTGACCAAAAGGATCTCGTGCTTCTAATTATGGGTCACATAATCCTGCATACCAACATTTATGTAAAAGAATAGTAGAAACTGAGGTAGGTGCCATTTCCTCTCACTGTTTGTCTGCCGTGCTACCAAAGTGGAGTCAGAGTCATCCTAATTTGTATTTGTGCTGGGTTTCATGGCACAATCTGTTGGGTCTTATTAAGCTTTGTTGCATTTTAGTCAGACTCAGTTCTCCTCTGTTTCAAAGATGCAGAATGAGACTAGGTCTTTCCCCGGAATGTTTGCATTGACTTCCAGAAATCTCTTTATTCCTTGCAGCCTAACCATCAGTTCTCAGGATAACTGGAGATTGCAGTTTGCTCCCCAGAGCCTCCCTTGGATTTTCACCTTCTGGGAGAGCCCTTCCCACCCTGCTGCTCTGCCCCCAGACCTCCGTTGCTTGCTGTTTGTACTTCCTGAAAGCCCAGGGCATGTTCTGTCCACAATCCGGCGTCGACCCTGGCTTTGGGCAGGCTCTAGCCTATAACTCTTCATGAAGGTCTGTGTACTACGTGTGTGGGGGGTTCCCCTCACTTGGTTGCTCTGCCTGAGCCAGCCTGTTGCAGCTTTCTGCTGCTCTGTGCGCTGTAGGGCAGATCTTTCCTCACTCTTGCCCGAGACTCCGGCTTCCTCATATGGCCCCTAGGTGCTCAGTAAAGGTCCTGTGGAAAAGAATTGGTAGGCAGGTCAGAACACATTTTGTGACTAGGGCTCTTCAGAATTCTACTCCCTCATACCAGCCCACAAGTGGCAGTTTAATTGTGTTACATATTGTGCTGATGTTCCTTTTCCTCTTTTGTAAATTTTTATGGATATGTAATAGTTTCACATATTTATGGGGTATATGTGATTTTTTGATACAAGCATACGATGTGTAATGATCAAATTTGGGTAATTGGAATATCCGTCATCTCAAACCTTCATCATTTCTTTGTGTTGGGAGCATTCCAGTTTTTCTCTTGCATTTACCATGGCCCCAGTGTTGAAGGCAACCATTGGTCATTTCTGTCCCAAGAAGCATTTGTCTATATCTGGAATTTAGTGCCTCTAATTTTCTCTATGGTGGGATATATATATGTGTATATATATATATATATATATATATATGTGTGTGTATATATATATGGTATATATATGTGTGTGTGTATATATAATGTGTTATATATTGTATTATATGTGTGTATATATATATGTGTATATATGTGTGTGTATATATATGTGTGTATATATGTATGTATATATATGTGTATATATATATACTTTTGTAATTTATTTGACTTTCATTTTTCATTTCAAAGAGGAAGCAATCATCTTTTGTAATTTTCTATATCTTAACTATAATTGGAGCTACACTTATTATGTTTCCAGGTTTTTGCCATTAAAATTAATATTGCAAAGAATTTTCTTCCTCATGCCTTTTGGGGTGTGTGTGTGTGTGTATGTGTCTGTACACATACACATACCTCTTGGGTATTTTTAGAGGAGTGAAATTTCTGGGACATAGAGCATGCATAAGTCATTTTATTTACATATATTTTGTACTCCATGAGATGTTATTAAAGCCTTTTAATAGTTAATATTTATTTAGGTTACCCACATGTTTTTCCTTTTCGTTACTCTTTATTGCTTACTGAATTTGAGTGCTTTTCTCTGTTATCATATCCTCCTACCTGAAGAACTACTTTTAGTCATTGTTTCTGATGTGAGCCCACTGCTGATGAATTCTCTGTTTTAGTTTGTTTGGAGATATTTATTTTTCTTCTGCAATTTGAAGTGTATGGATACAGACTTCTGTTCTGGAAGCTATTTTCTTTCAGGACTTTAAAGATGTTTAAAATCATTAACTTCTGTTATTAACATCTTTCCCCTGTCTTCTGGCTTTCATAATTTGAGCTGACAATAGTTAGCTGTTAATTTTCATTGTTGCCCCTTGGAAGGCAACCATCTCATAATTCCTTACTTCCTAACAACTGCATTTTCCTTTTTCCTTACATTTTCCCTTTACCTTACACTTTATTGTGCCTAGTTAGTTTTTGTATGTTTGTTTCTATTCCCCAACATGAAAATCATATTTCTTGAATCTATAGCACATTTCACTACTTTTAAATATACCTCAACAATTATTTCAAGTATTACAGCAGTATTACTTTCTCCTTTCTTTCTTCAATTATAATTATACATAAGTTACCCAGGACCCATATTTTATCTTATGCTTCATATTTTATTTTCATTTAAAATATTATTTTGGTGCTTCATTCTGGAAATTTTGTCCTGAAATATATTTCAATCAGATATTCTTCCTTGACTAATTCTTGTGTCTTTTTTTTTTTTGTACAAGGCCAGATAGCAAATATCTTTTACTCTGTGTAACACACAGCCTTGGTTCACAGCTAGACAACTCTACATTTAGCACAAAAGCCGCCATAGACAAAATGTAACCAGATGGGCGTAAATGTATTTCAAAGAAAAATATCTCTCAAAGCAAGGAATAGGCCAGATTTGGTTCATAAACTTTAGTCTCCCACTCTCTGGTTGAATCTAATCTGTTAGTTGTTCACAATATCAAATATTATATTTCCCGTAGCTATATAATCTTCTTATAGGCTCCAGTTCCCTGGTGAAATTTAACATATTTCCTGCTATTTTCTAAGCATATTATTTTAAATTATTTTAGCATAGTATCTCATAATTTTAATGTGTGCATCTGATTCTATTGTTTGTTTTTTCTCTTAGTCCTGTCTCTTGCTATGCCTGTTAACTTTCCATGAATGCTGGAGTCTTAGTATGAACACTGTAGCAATTCTGAATGAGACACTATCTTTAGCACATGGTTAACGTGGAAACATAGCACCTTACCACAACACGGGTTTGAGTCATATTAAGCATGAGTTTTAGTACCCAAAAGACCTGGTCTGTTTCTTGTTCAGCATTACTCAGAGTTACTTATTTTCAGAAATCTCAAGTGAAAGTCTCAAGAATTTACTAGAAACTCTATTCATTGCCAAGTCTTGTCTGTCATACTTTATCTCCCTGCCACTCTGTGACTGCTGAAAATTACATTTAAAGGCTCACTCCTCCCTACTGGATTCCTCATGATTTTTTCTGTACCTGCACTGCTTATAAATGTGTGAGTATTAGAGGGCACACGTGCGGGCCTTCTTATCTTCCCTTTCTTGAGGGAGCTCGTATATTTAATCTTGGCTGTCTTAGGATCCCTGAATTTCATCTACCAGTCCTAAGAAATGGGAAGAAACTCTGTTCAGGTGCTCTGTCTCTTCACAGCCCTTCTACTTAGCTTATTGGCATCTTTTTCTCCACTTAGAAAAAGATATTTTTACCTGTTACTGAGAAGTGGCATAGCTATTAGGTTTTCCTCCATGAGTCCCTCTTCTCCAGGATTTTGGCTTTTCAAGTACTGGCTCACTTGCTAGCTCTCCGATGCCTTCAAACAGATGTGTATTTTCTCATTGTTTGTTTGTTGGATTGACCTCTCTCTCATTTGTTTTAGAGGAGAGTTTGGTCTGCTATAAGCTTAGTCTGGTATTCCTGGAGCATGAACATTCACCTATGACTTTTTAATCTCTTGAATACAATTAAAAAGGGAAGTTTTCCCCTCTTTCTCTCACTTTGCACTGGTTATTTTCAGCGGGCTATTTCAACTTTGTTCTCTGCATATTTCTTCTCTGCTTTGTGCCTCAGAAGGTCCTATAAACTCCTTTAGCCACACTCCCTTGCTGAATGGCTTCTTACTGGGTTTAGAGAGTGGGAAGCAGCAAATGAAGGAGCAAAGGCACTGCAGCTGAGAGAGACTGAGACATTCATTCTCTCTCTTCATGGAAAAAGATACTCTTCACGTTTGTCCATAGTGCTTGGGCAGTGGGTGATCTTCCACAGATGCCTCTTCCTCTTGGTGTTGGTACCATTACATCCTGCTTCTTTCTTGTACCATAGGCCTATGGGTAGGTAATGAGGTTTACTGCTGTTGCTTGAAACTTGGTGTGTATCCTTCCTTTAATCCTGCCAACTACTCCCTTAATAGACCCTTAGGTAAAGTTTTTATCAGTTAATCCTTGGAATGTGCCATCTATCTGCTCAGACACTGACTGAAACCCATTCTTATTCCTATTATGATAATTAAGGCTGAGTGGCTGGGATAGTTTTTTTGCTGAAAACTATGGCTTTTTTACTTATGCAGACTTGTGTTTAATTGGGAGCAAAACCTAAAAGAGAGTTAACGGTAAAAAAAAATTTGTAAGAAGAACCCTCCTGCCATGCAAGTGCATACTCATATAAATTGTATAATCATAAAGCACAGGATTAAAAAGCAAATGTTAGGTTACTGTGTAGAAAAAGATTTATAGAGCTGTTCAATACGAATCTAAGTAGCAATGTACTTCAAAAATAAGTCAGTAATTAAAATGCAGTGGTTTGGACTAAAGTGAGATTAAAAAAGCTCAACTGGCTTTAGTTTGTCACTGTCATTGACTTTGAGTATTTTTCATTACCACAACAATTGGCCTAAGATTTGCACTTCTTCTCTTGACATGTTGACCTTTTCACATTGATTCTTTCTACCTGCTGCTAAGATACAAAATCAATATGATCAAGCAGGCAAATCACTTGATACTGAAATAGCCTGATAATAGGGGAGGAAATCTAGTTATCTAGTGTCCTTGGATATGCTTATACAAGTATACAGACAAGCACACAGGCCTACTTTCATGTAGTTCTTGGTTTACACTTACACATCTAATATACATGATTTTTTTTTTTTAAGAGCACTTTTGAACAGAGTCCTTGGAGCATATATTTTAGGGAAATTTTTGATGGGGTCTCTCCTTGATGACACCCCATGGTATTTCTATCTGTTTTCGTTCTAAGGAAATTTTGTGATGCTTCTTCCAAACCTCAATTCTTTCCTATTTCTGAGTTTCACCTGACATAGAGCTATTTGAAATCAGGTCTGTAATAGAACAATTTTAAAGGAGTAATACAAAGGAATGGTGAAGTCTTGATGTTTTTCTACCCTTTCCCATCTTTTCCACCTCCTGTTGGAGACATAACAATCTTTGGAGACGTGACAGCCCCCTCAATCCCTATGTTTTCCTGCAAGAGTCCTGGATCTTACTGAGGAAAAGCGTGAACCCATTGTTTCTTTCATGTGGGAATAAAGTAGGTAGGCAGACCCTGACAAAATCCCTTAAACCATAACAAGTCTGTACCTATCTAGTCATAAATATGCTTTAATACACTATTTAAGCAATTTATATTTCAAAAACTGACAGGAGTTGCATACTTGTATCATTTTAGAAAAGTCATTTTTAGAACACTTTGCCCTATTTTTAAAGTGTTTATGGTTACTTACTGTTCTATCCTCTGTGGAAGACACCATCCCTCTAGGGGATTCATATGATTTAGACATTTTTGGCAAATTATATTGTACTCAGGTGTTTTATGAGCTAATAGTTTTTAAGAGTGATAAAGCATATATATAGATTTAAGATGCTAGTATATTTCCTGTTGAACGTTTCACCAAAGTAAAGCTTCTTAAAAGTTACTTTGAGGCTGGGGGTGGTGGCTCATGCCTGTAATCCCAGCACTTTGGGAGGCCGGGGCAGGAGGACTGCTTGAGCCCAGAAGTTCGAGACCAGCCTGGGAAACATAGTGACACCTCATCTCTACAAAAAATAGAAAAAATCAGTCAGGCATGGTGGCTCGCTCATGTAGTCCCAGCTACTTGGGAGGCTGAGGTGAGAGAATCACCTGAGACTGATAAATCAAGGCTGCAGTGAGTCGTGATTGTGCCATTGCATTCCGGCCTGGGCAACAGTGCAAGACCTTGTCTCAAAAAAAAAGTGCTACTTTTAAGCTAGTGGCACTATCTTTATAGTCAATTGTTATGAATTCAGTTGTCAACTCTGGCAACAGGATGCTTTTCAAAATTTACAACCCGCTTTGGCCTTTGTCAGCAATCTTCCCATAACTCAACTATGATAATGACATTGCATATTCGCACATTAGGATGAATTAATGTTAACTAGAGATAAGCTGAGATATTTACTTTTAGTTTCTGGTTAGAAATTAGTCTCAAAAATTTTTAATTGTTATTTAAAAACATTAAGCAAGTATTATGTAGAACAATGTCTTTTAATAGTTTATTTAGAGTGAATAGGTCAGATGGGGCTAATTGTGATCATCCTGTCAGTGAGGGCCTCCTAATGTTTGGCTGGGATTAGGTCTCATGATTGTAATTTAAAAATACATTCTGACTAAAGACCAGTCATTTATCTCAACTTTTAATGAAAAAAAAGAGTGATCGTTGTGACTGTTCAAATTATGAAAACCTTTCTAGGATTGTGCTGCAATTGAAGAATATGTTCTTGAGTCAGCAGGCTTTGTTATCTATCTTTTTTTTTTTTTTTTTTTTTTTTTTTTTTTTTTGAGACGGAGTCTCACTCTGTCCCCCAGGCTGGAGTGCAGTGGCGCAATCTCGGCTCACTGCAACCTCCGCCTCCCGGGTTCACGCCATTCTCCTGCCTCAGCCTCTCTGAGTAGCTGGGACTACAGGCACCCGCCACCACGCTCGGCTAATTTTTTGTATTTTTAGTAGAGACGGGGTTTCACCGTGGTCTCGATCTCCTGACCTCGTGATCCGCCCGCCTCGGCCTCCCAAAGTGCTGGGATTACAAGCGTGAGCCACCGCGCCCGGCCTGTTATCTATCTTAATGATCTTATTTGCATATTTACATTTGGTATTTGCTTCAGTTAAGAAATGTCACCAGTTTTTAGTTTTGAATTTTTTTCCTCACTTCATAATTTCATGTAAAGTATACATATAGACTATATATAAAAAATATATAGTCTATACATCCACATTTGAAAATATGTCATTTATTTCAAAAAAAGGGAAAATAAATAACACATCAATTATTTTATATTAAATTATATTTCTTTTTTTGGCACTGTAATTGTCCCGTAGCTTATTATCAGATAAAATATATTAGTATGTCATTCCAAAATATTGTAATGATAACTATGTGGCAGATCCTTGAAGACTATATTTTCAAAAAAATGAAAGAAAGTAAACAATAAAATCTCTCAACCAGTATAATAAATTATATGGTGACATTGTTAGCACTGACACGCTCATCTTCATTTTAGGAACATTCACTAGTGGTTACTAATCTTATGTTGAAAGGAATTTTTTTTAGAGATATTTAACTATATTATTAAAAGTTTCCTGGAATTTGAGGCTCTATTTTGGAATTTTCTCCCCCATAAGTGTATTTATTCATTTATCCATAAAATGTTTATTACTTTGTTACTCATATAGGGGTTCAATGGGTATTGTCTTATGGATAAATGATTAAATAGAACACAGGTGAAGGTGATATGCATATTTTCTTTGATGAATTCTTCCCTATCACCTTTTTGTTCTTTGGTTCATTGATCTTTCATTGATTAAGAGTCTGTAATTTATTAGCCCTGACACTAGATTTCACACTAATAAGTTCAGAGACAGGAATTATATAGATAAGAGGTGAGAATTCTTTCTGCAAGTGTGTATTTCTTAAACAAAGTAAGATTTTAAAAGACGTTTTTGTACCCAGACCCTTCCATCAACTAAAAAGAAATGTACATTTGGTGGTGAGAGTTTCTTTCTTTTTCTTTCTTTCCTCTGAGAAAGAGAGAAGAAGAGGCCATAATCTGAGGAAAGATGGGAGAGGAGATATTTCTGCTTCAAGAAAGAAAGATGTGGAATACTCTTGGGGGAATGGGGGAAAGTGAATGCATTATAGGACAAGGAGTGTTGGGTACCATTAAGCTCCCACTTGAGATGAGAGATCACAAATGATGTCAAAGCTTTCTTGGCTGAGTGTTTCCCTCCAACTACATGCAACTTTGTGATTTCAGACAGCAAGGAGGATTAGATATGGCTTAAAGAAGAATTACGCTTTACCCAAGCAAATACCCTAGAGAGAGGAAGGCATCAGGGAGTTGTGTGTTTACATGTCTAAAAGAAATTAAAAGAATTTACCATGGAGTTCAGGCTAGTAAGACTAGAAAGGAGGACATGGGGGTGGGGTGGTAAGGAACATTGAAAATGCAGTAGGAGGATATGATTTTATGATGGGGTATACTATGCTGTTTATTTTCTTTTTTCGGAAGGGAAGTTTTCATTGTTCCTTCACATAGTACTTTGGTTTTTCTCTCTTTGTTTTCTTTTTTCTTCCTTAAGTTCTTGTTTTTCATTCTATTTTATTTTTAGAGCAATTTTACGTTCTTAGCATATACTTTTGCATGCTTCAAGAGTTTATCTTTGTAAAACAAGTAAGACCAAGAGGTATTAGAAGAGTTAAACTTTATTTTTAATTTTTGTGGGTACATAGTATAAATATTATAAATATAAATATTTATATTATAAATATATATATTATAAATATAAATATATATATTATAAATATAAAATATTTATATATATTTGTGGGGTACATGAGATATTTTGATACAGAAGTGCAAAGTAAAACAATCACATCAGAGTAAATGGGGTATTCATCACCTCAAACATTTATCCTTTGTGTAACAAACGATCCAATTATACTCTTTTCATTATTTTTAAAAGTGCAATTAAATTATTTTTGACTACAGTTACTGTGCTGTGCTAGCAAATACTGTTTTCTAAGTATCTTTCTAACTGCTGTTTGTACCCATTAACCATCTCCACTACTTCCCCCACCCGACTATGCTTCCCAGCATCTGGTAACCATCCTTCTATTCTCTCTCTTTCCATAGTTCAATTGCTTTAATTTTTATCTCCCACAAATAAGTAAGAACATATGAAGTTTCGTCTTTCTGTGCCTGGCTAATTGCACTTAACATAATGACCTCCAGTTCCATCCATGTTGTTGCAAATGACAGAATCTCATCTTTTTATGGCTGAATAGTATGCCGTTATGTATATTTATCACATTTTCTTTATCCATTCGTCTGTTGATGGACACTTAGATTGCTTCCAAATGTTGGCGATTGTGAATAGTGACACAATAAACATGAGAGTAGAGATATCTCTTCAATACACTGATTTCCTTCCTTTTGGGTATGTATCTAGCAGCGGGATTGCTGGATCAAATGGTAGCTCAATTTTTAGTTTTTTGAGGAACCTCCCAACTGTTCTCCATAGTGGTTATACTAATTTACATTCCCACCAACAGTGTACAGGGTTTTCCTTTTCTCTACATCCTCACCAGCATTTATTATTACCTATCTTTTGGATAAAAGCCATTTTAACTGGGGTGAGATGATATCTCATTATAGTTTTGATTTGCATTTCTGTGATGATGAATGGTATTGAGCATTATTTTATATGCCTGTTTGCCATTTGTATGTCTTCATTTGGCAAATGTCTATTCAGACCTTTTCTCATTTTTTGATCAAATTATTAGATTTCTATCTATAGAGTTGCTTGAATTCCTTATACATTCTGGTTATTAATCTCTTGTCAGATGGAATCTTTCACTTCTTTTGTTAAATTAGTTCCTAGGTATTTAATTTTTTGTGTGGCTATTTTAAATGGGGTTACTTTTTTATTTCTTTTTCACATTGCTCAATGTTGGTATATAGAAATGCTACTGATTTTTGTATGTTGATTTTGTATCCTGCAACTTTACTGAATTTGTCGTAATTACTTTTTTGTGATATCTTTAAGTTTTTCCAAATATAAGGTTATATCATCAACAAGCAAGGCATTTGACTTTTTCCCTTACAATCTGGATGTCCTTTATATCTCCTCTTGTCTGGTGGCAGTGGGCATCCTTATTGTGTTCCCGATCTTAGAGGAAAGGCTTTCAG
Organism: Nomascus leucogenys; assembly: GCF_006542625.1. NCBI lineage: Eukaryota > Metazoa > Chordata > Mammalia > Primates > Hylobatidae > Nomascus > Nomascus leucogenys. Next base: position 21,176 of record NW_022095843.1, on the reverse strand, counting down.
CTTTTCTTTATTCAGTATGATACTAGCTGTGGCTCTGTCATATGTGGCTTCTATTATGTTGAGGTATTTTTCTTCTATCACCATTTTTCGCAGGTTTTTATCATGAAGGGATGTCAGATTTTATGAAATGCTTTTTTCGGCAACAATTGAAATGATCATATGTTTTTTGTCCTTCATTCTCTTGGTATAACACATTGATTGATTTGTGTATGTTGAGCCACTCTTGTATCACTGGGATAAATCCCACTTGGTCATGACTAATGATCTTTTAAATGTGTTGTTGAATTCGGCTTGCTAATATTTTGTTGAGGATTTCTGCGTTAATATTCATCAGGGATGTTGGCTTGTAGTTTTCTTTTACTTATGTATCTTTGTCTGGTTTTGGTATCAGGGTAAAACTGGCCTAGTAGAATGAATTTGGAAGTATTCCTTCCACCTCTATTGGAATAGTTTGAGTAGGATTTATATTAGTTCTTTAAATCTTTGGCAGAATTCAGCAGTGAAGCCAATGGGTCCTGGGCATCTCTTTTTTTGAGGACTTTTTTTATGGCTTTGATTTTATTAGTTGTTATTGGTCTGTTCAGGATTTGGATTTCTTCCTTGTTCAATCTTGGTAGGTTGTATTGTCTGGGAATTTATCTATTTCTCCTAGATTTTCCAATTTGTTGGCATAAAGTTGCTTGCTCATAGTAGCCACTAATGATCCTTTCAATTTCTGTGGTATCAATTGTAATGGCTCCCTGTTCATTTCTGATTTTATTTATTTGGGTCTTCTGTCCTTCTTTTTGTAATTCATTGGTCTGCCTAAAGGTTTGTCAATTTTATCTTTTAAAAAAAAAAACACAACTTTTTGTTTCATTGATCCTTTGCATTTTTTCTTCATTTCATTTTTTTCTGCTCTAATCTTTATTATTTTTTTCTTCTACCAATTTTGAGTTTAGTTTGCTCTTGCTTTTCTAAATAAATGATGCATTCTTTAAGATGCAACATTACATTATTTATGTGACGGTTATCTTAGTTTTTGATGTAGGCACTTATATTTATACACTTTCCTCTTAGTACTGCCTTTGCTATATCCCATAGATTTTGGCATATTGTGTTTTCATTATCATTTGTTTGAATAAAGTTTTCAAATTTCCTTCTTAACTTTTTAATTGACCCAATGGTCATTCAGGAGCATATTTGTTTAATTTCCATGTGTTCGCACAGTGTCCAAGATTCCTCTTGTTATTGATTTCTAGTTTTATTGCATTGTGGTCAGAGAAGATGTTTGATATTATTTCAGATTTTTTGGAATATTTTAAAATGTTTTATCTAACATGGTCTGTTCTTGAGAATGATCCATGTGTTAAAGAGAATAATGTGTATTTCCAAGCTGTTGAATGAAATGTTCTGTATATACCTATAAAGGTCATTGGTTATATAATGCAGATTAAGTCCGATGTTTCTCTGTTGATTTTCTATCTGGGAGATCTGTCCAGTGCTGAAAGTGGAGTGTTAAACTCTCCAGCTATTATTGTATTGGGCCTCTCTCTTTAATAATATTTGCTTTATGTATCTGGGTGCTCCAGTAATGGCTGCATATATATTTACAATTTTTATATCCTCTTGCTGAATTGACCACTTTATCATGATATGATGTACTTCTTTGTTTCTTATAGTTTTTGTCTTACAATATATTTTGTCTTATATAACTACTCCTGCGCTTTTTTTGGGGTTCCATTGGCATGAAATATCTTTTTTCACCCGTTTATCTTCAATCTATATGTGTCTTTACAGGTAAAGTGTGTTCCTTGTACGCAACAGATCATTGAGTCTTTTGAAAAATTTTTTTTGTAGTTACTTTATTTTGTTATTTTTTATTTTAATTTTATTATTATTATACTTTAAGTTTTAGGGTACATGTGCACAACGTGCAGGTTTGTTGCATATGTGTACATGTGCCACATTGGTGTGCTGCACCCATTAACTCATCATTTAGCATTAGATATATCTCCTAATGCTATCCCTCCCCCTTTCCCCCACCCCACAACAGTCCCCGGAGTGTGATGTTCCCCTTCCTGTGTCCGTGTGTTCTCATTGTTCAATTCCCACCTATGAGTGAGAACATGCAGTGTTTGGTTTTTTGTCCTTGCGATAGTTTGCTGAGAATGATCGTTTCCAGTTTCATCCATGTCCCTACAAAGGACATGAACTCATCATTTTTTATGGCTGCATAGTATTCCATGGTGTATATGTGCCACATTTTCTTAATCCAGTCTATCGTTGTTGGACATTAAGGTTGGTTCCAAGTCTTTGCTATTGTGAATAGTACCGCTATAAACATACATGTGCGTGTGTCCTTATAGCAGCATGATTTATAATCCTTTGGGTATATACCCAGTAATGGGATGGCTGGGTCAAATGATATTTCTAGTTCTAGATCCCTGAAGAATTGCCACACTGACTTCTACAATGGTTGAACTAGTTTACAGTCCCACCAACAGTGTAAAAGTATTCTTATTTCTCCACATCCTCTCCAGCACCTGTTGTTTCCTGACTTTTTAATGATGGCCATTCTAACTGGTGTGAGATGGTATCTCATTGTGGTTTTGATTTGCATTTCTCTGATGGCCAGTGATGATGAGCATTTTTTCATGTGTTTTTTGGCTGCATAAATGTCTTCTTTTGAGAAGTCTCTGTTCATATCCTTCACCCACTTTTTGATGCAGTTGTTTGTTTTTTTCTTGTAAATTTGTTTGAGTTCATTGTAGATTCTGGATATTAGCCCTTTGTCAGATGAGTAGGTTGCAAAAATTTTCTCCCATTCTGTAGGTTGCCTGTTCACTCTGATGGTAGTTTCTTTTGCTGTGCAGAAGCTCTTTAGTTTAATTAGATCCCATTTGTCAATTTTGGCTTTTGTTGCCATTGCTTTTGGTGTTTTAGACATGAAGTCCTTGCCCATGCCTATGTCCTGAATGGTATTGCCTAGGTTTTCTTCTAGGGTTTTTATGGTTTTATGTCTAACATGTAAGTCTTTAATCCATCTGGAATTAATTTTTGTATAACGTGTAAGGAAGGGATCCAGTTTCAGCTTTCTACATATGGCTAGCCAGTTTTCCCAGCACCATTTATTAAATAGGGAATCCTTTCCCCATTGCTTGTTTTTGTCAGGTTTGTCAAAGATCAGATAGTTGTAGATATGCGGCGTTATTTCTGAGGGCTCTGTTCTGTTCCATTGATCTGTATCTCTGTTTTGGTACCAGTACCATGCTGTTTTGGTTACTGTGCCTTGTAGTATAGTTTGAAGTCGGGTAGCATGATGCCTCCAGCTTTGTTCTTTTGGCTTAGGATTGACTTGGCGATGCAGGCTCTTTTTTGGTTCCATATGAACTTTAAAGTAGTTTTTTCCAATTCTGTGAAGAAAGTCATTGGTAGCTTGATGGGGATGGCATTGAATCTATAAATTACCTTGGGCAGTATGGCCATTTTCACCATATTGATTCTTCCAACCCATGAGCATGGAAAGTTCTTCCATTTGTTTGTATCCTCTTTTATTTCATTGAGCAGTGGTTTGTAGTCTCCTTGAAGAAGTCCTTCACATCCCTTGTAAGTTGGATTCCTAGGTATTTTATTCTCTTTGAAGCAATTGTGAATGGGAGTTCACTCATGATTTGGCTCTCTGTTTGTCTGTTATTGGTGTATAAGAATGCTTGTGATTTTTGTACATTGATTTTGTATCCTGAGACTTTGCTGAAGTTGCTTATCAGCTTGAGGAGATTTGGGGCTGAGATGATGGGGTTTTCTAAATATACAATCATGTCATCTGCAAAGAGGGACAATTTGACTTCCTCTTTTCCTAATTGAATACCCTTTATTTCCTTCTCCTGCCTAATTGCCCTGGCCAGAACTTCCAACACTATGTTGAATAGGAGTGGTGAGAGAGGGCATCCGTGTCTTGTGCCAGTTTTCAAAGTGAATGCTTCCAGTTTTTGCCCATTCAGTATGATATTGGCTGTGGGTTTGTCATAGATAGCTCTTATTATTTTGAGATATGTCCCATCAATACCTAATTTATTGAGAGTTTTTAGCATGAAGCGTTGTTGAATTTTGTCAAAGGCCTTTTCTGCATCTATTGAGATAATCGTATGGTTTTTGTCTTTGGTTCTGTTTATAAATGCTGGATTACATTTATTGATTAAAATTTTTTTTTAATTTTTTAAAATCCATTCAGCCACTCTATATATTTTAATTAGGTCATTTAGTCCACTTACATTCAATGTTATTATTGATAAATAAGGACTCGCTCCTGCCATTTTGTGATTTTTTTTCCTGGTTGCTTTGTGGTCTCTCTTCCTTGTTTTCTTTCTTCCTTCCTATCTTCCTTTTAGTGAAGGTGATTTTTTCTGGTGGTATGATTCAGTTTTTTTTTTTAAATTTTTGTGTTATTTGTTTTAATTTTTTTTAATTTGAGGTTATCATGAGGCTTGTAATTACTATATTATAAATGATTATTTTAAGCTGAAAACAACACTGATTGCATAAACAAACAACCAAACAGAAAACTAATAAAATAAAACCCTACACTTTTAACTTTGTTCCTCCACTATTTAAAATTTTCTTGTTTCTATCTGTATCTTATTGTAACTTCTCTGTCTTGAAAAGTTGTTTTAGTTCTTATTTTTGACTGGTTCATCATGTAGTCTTTCTACTTAAGATAATATTAGTTTACACATCATAATTATAGTGTTATAATATTCTGTGTTTTTTTTTTCTTTCTGACTGAAAAACTCTAGCATTTCTTGTAGGATAGATCTGGTTGATGAAATCCCTCCACTTTTGTTTGTCTTAGAAAGCTTTTATTTCTCTTTCATATTTGAAAGATATTTTCACTGGATATTCTATTCTAGGGTAAAAGTTTGTTGTTCTTCTTCTTCTTTTCTTGCTTTGGCACTTTAAATATGTCATGTTGCTCTCTCCTGGTTTGCAGGGTTTCCAGTGAAAAGTCTGCTGCCAGATGTTTTGGAGCCCAGTTATGTGTCTTTTTTTTTTTTCTTTTTTCTTGCTGCTTTTGGGATCTTTTTTTATCCTTAACCCTTGGGAGTTTAATTATTAAATGCCTTTAGGTACTCTTCTTTGGGTTCAGTCTGCTTGGTGTTCTATAACCTTCTTTTACTTGAATATTGATATCTTTCCCTAGGTTTGGGAATTTTCTCTGTTATTATTCCTTTGAATAAACGTTCTACCCCTATCTTTTTCTTTACCTCTGCTTTAAGACCAATAACTCTTAGATTTGTCCTTTTTATTCTATTTTCTAGATCTTGTAGGTGTGCTTCATTCTTGTTCTTTATCCTTTTGTTTTCTCTGGCATCTTATTTTTAAATAGCCTGTCTTCAAGCTCATTAATTCTTTCTTTTACTTGCTCAGTTCTGTTATTGAAAGACTCTGATGCATTGTTCAGTATGCCAGTTGCATTTTTTCAACTCCAGAGTTTCTGCTGATTCTTTTTAATTACTTCAATCTCTTCATTAAATGTACCTGATAGAATTCTGAATTTCTTCTGTGTTCTCTTGTATTTACTTGAATTTCCTCAAAACAGCTATTTTGATTTCTCTGTCAGAAATGTCACATATCTCTATTTCTTCAGGATTGGTTTTTGGTGTCTTATTTAATTCGTTTTGTAAGGTCATGTTTTCCTGGATGATCTTGATGGCTATTGATGTTTGTTGGTGTCTGGGCATTGAAGAATTAGGTATTTATTGTAGTCTTCACAGATTGGGCTTGTTTGTACCTATTCTTCTTGTGAAGACTTTTTAGGTACTTGAAAGGACTTGGGTGTTGTGCTCTAAGCCGTATCTGCATCCACCAAAAGCCTAGTAATGCTGTGATTCTTGCATACTCATTGTGGTACTGCCTTGGTGGTCTTGGGTAAGATCCAAAAAACTTCTCTGGATTACCAGGCAGAGATACTTGTTCTCTTCCCTTATTTTCTCGCAATCAAATGGGGTCTCTGTGGTGACCTGCCTGGAGTTGGGCATAAGGAGACACAAGCAACCCTGTGGCCACAACCACTGGGAAAGCACTGGGTCAGAATTGAAGCTAGAACAGCACTGAGTCTCAACAAAGGCCCATGGTAACCACTACCTGGCTACTGCCTATGTTTACTCAAGGCTCCAGGGCTCTACTATCTGCAGGTGGTGAAACCAGCTAGGCTTGTGTCCTTCCCTTCAGGGCAGTGAGTTTCCCCAGGCCTCAGGCAGATCCAGAGATGCCATCTGGGAGCCAGGAACTGAAGTCAGAAACCTTAGAAATCTACCTGGTGCTCTATTTTATTGAAGGTAAGGTGCTGAAACTGCAAGACAATGTCCGTCCCACTCTTCCCTGTCCTTTCCACAGACAGAGGAGCCTCTCACTTTGGCAGACACACAGGGAGTACTGCCAGGCTATTGCTGATGCTCCCATAGGCTAAAAGACTCATCAGCAAGCTTATGGTAAATGCTGTCAGGCCTGGGATTCACCTCTCAGTGTAGTGGGCCACCCTCTGGACCAGGGCAGACCTAGAAATACCATCCAAGAGCTAAGGCCTAGAATCAGAGCCCACTTGGTGCTTTGTCCCACTGTGGCCAAGCTGGTCTCTGAAGCCAGCATTTCTCAAAAATCTTACTCAAGGTCCATGGTGTACTACCTGGGTATTGCTGTTGGTTCTTCAGTGACCAAGGGCTCTTTAGTCAGCAGGTAATTCATTCTTCCAGGACTAGGTCCTTCCTTTTCAGGGAGTGGGTTCCCTTCTGGCCCAGGGTGTTTCCTGATATGTTGTCTGGGAGCTAGTACCTGGAATGGGGGCCTCACCTTGTGGGTGAGCTTATATTCAAGATGTAAGACAAAGTCCTCTTCCCTCTTCCCTCTTCTCTCCTTAAGCAGAAAGAAGGAGTGACTTATTTTTAAATTTTTTCTGTAAGCCACATTGCCTGCTGTTGGGGAGGGACAGTACAAGCACTTCCTTAGCCATCCTGGTTGGTGTCCCACATCCAGTGTCTCTGAGCCTAGGATTTGCCTAGCAATTACAGTCCTTATGGCCTAGAATGCCTTTCTAGTTTATTTGGTACCCCAGAGCACTTTAGCCCATCGTGGCGAGGCTTGACATAACCCAAGTTTCAACCGCTGGGATGGACAATTCTCCTCTGGTTAGGAGTGGTTTAAATGCTACCTTTGTGTGTGGGCATTGGCTGAGTTTAGCCCAGTTCTGATGTTTACCATGACAGAGCAGTACTGAGTTCAGTGCAATGAGTTCAGCAGCACTGGGTTCCACAATCAGTGTACTGTGTCTCCCCAGAGCACACATATTCTCCACACCATGGAGGCCACCGCTTGAGGATGGGGGAGAAGTAGTATCAGCAATTCAATACTGTCTTTTTTTACCATCTTCAGTGCTTCTTGGTGATATGAAGTAAAACCAGGTAATGTGATTGCTCACCTGCTTTTTGGTTCTTATGAAGGTGCTTTTTTTGCGTAGATGTTAAATTGCTGTTTCTGCAGGGGAAAGGAGGAAACTGGTGAAGGCTTCTATTTAGCCATATTGGTCTGCCCCATCTGGAATGTTCTGAGAATATTTAAACTTTAGGTTGTTGTCTACTGAGGCCTGATCTTTGTGCTTTATTATGAGGTCATTCCAAATAACAGCTGAAAAAAGAGATGCCACCTATAATCTATCTTGTTACCTGAGGTTTCAATCTGATCTCCCTATAAAGCTTCCTCTTCCCAGTCTCTACTTGTCCTCGTTTCAGCTTAGGTACACAAAATAAAGTGATTATTTCAACCCACAAGGATCCAAGTTATGACACTCTCGCTAACTTAGATTTTTGGCTACAAAAAATGAAAAGAAAAAAAAAAGAGTAAGAGGGCCAGGTACAGTGGCTCATGCCTGTAATCCCAGCACTTTGGGAGCCCAAGCGGGCAGATCGTGAGGTCAGGAGATCGAGACTATCCTGGTCAACATGGTGAAACCCTGTCTCTACTTAAAAAAAAAAAAAAAAAAATTAGCCAGGCATGGTGGTGCACACCTGTAGTCCCAGCTACTTGGGAGGCTGAGGCAGGGGAATTGCTTGAACCTGGGAGGTGGAGGTTGCAGTGAGCCAAGATCGCACCACTGCATTCCAGCCTGACAGGCTGGTGACAGAGCAAGACTCTGTCTCAAAAAAAAAAGAGTAATAATTATGAATTGAAGATACTGGTGAGTCTTAGGCATTTAGAGAATTAGCATACTGAAGGAAACAACCTGGAGAGATAGGAGTAGTGGTTGGTGAGGAGGATGTTTCAACTGAGTTCTTAAATAAATAGCACTTATTGGTAATTAACAAGCATAGATCATAGCACTTACTGGTAATTAGCAAGCATAATATGATCATGTGAGTTTCTGAGGTATGTAGAGAACCATAACATTGAAGAAGAGGACAAGTAGCTGAGAGGCCAGGACTGAAAGTCATCAGTGTGGATAATGAAATTACCAAGGATTTTGATGAGAGTGGTTGTGGAGAAATTATCATTAAGTCAGTCTCAGGGAATAAGTAGAGACACTAACGAGTCTAAAAAAGGTTATAATTATGGAGAAAGTTAGTGAGTACAACAAGAAGGGTTTGGAGAACCAAAGCCATAAAATTTTGTGGAAGTGAGAGGGAGAAAGAGCTTAGAAATGACTAGCAGGCCCTGTGACAGTTCTTGAGAAGTCAGATGGACACCTACTCCATGTCTAGGCCTTTGCAGGAAGAATGTAATAAAGAAAACAGCCACCACTTAAGAGAACATTAGGGAAAGCAGTATCCTTAGTACAGAGCCAGTTTCAATTAGTGAAAAATATTAATGAGAATGTCGAGACTAAAGATGTAGGAAGTTTCACCAAAACTGACCATGAGTTTCAAAGAATTACCATGCATGGGTTCCAGGATATATATAGGTCATATAACTGAATGAAATTTGTTATATATAGGTTATATATATGTGTATATATATAGGTATATATAGGTTATATATGTGTGTATATATATAGGTATATATAGGTTATATATATGTGTATATATAGGTATATATATACACATATATATGTACCTATATATAGGTATATATATAGGTATATATACACCTATATATGTACCTATATATATAGGTGTATATATAGGTATATATATACACCTATATATGTACGTATATATATAGGTATATAGATACACCTATATATAGGTGTATATACCTATATATAGGTATCTATATACCTATATAGGTGTATATATATACACCTATATATAGGTGTATCTATATACCTATATATGTACGTATATATATATAGGTATATATATGTTATATATAGGTTATATAACAATGAAATTTGAGAGTGATGGTAACACATTTGGGGTTTAAATCCTAGAAACTCATTATGCAAACATAAGAAACTAGAAAGATTTGTATAACACTCTCTGTTTCACAGAAATATATTCTAGAATGTGCAAGTGATTACTTGTTTGGGAATACTTGGATTTGGGAATATAATGATTTGATTGATGGTATTTTGCTTAACTGAGATCATCTGCTTACAAATTAACCAACATTTAAATACTTAGCATACAATAAAATAGACTCATCAAAACTCTTTTAAGAATATTTTAATATTTTTTATTCAATGTAAATCCATTGCTTTTCAGTTGATATTTTATATCCTAATTATCTGTGCATATTTTTAATGCAGAAGGGATAAGATGGAAGGGTGAGGTTGACTCTACACTGATTAATAAATATAAGAAATAATTTTCTGAGAGAGAATGAGAGTTGTGTGTGTGTGAGAGAGAGAGAGAGAATGTGGGTGTATGTGTGTGTGAGAGAAAGAGAAAGAAAGAAAGAGAGAAGAGAGAGAGAGAGACAGAGACAGACACAGAGACAGAGACAGACACAGAAAGGAAAGTGGAAGAGATACCTCCAGGATGTTTTTGATTACTGAGCTAAGCAAGCAGTGAGTCACTTTTAGTAACAGAAAAGAGAAAGCTGGCAGCTACTGAATAGAGTCAGCTGGTTAGACGAGGTCAGTCAGTCAGAGAAAGAGAGGACGTCTAACAATAGCTGCCTATGTTACATGGCATTTGAAATTACTGAGATAAGAGGCCTTGGCAAATGACACCTTGGTTGCTTTATTTATTGATGGAAATAAAACATTTTATAAGAAGTAAGTTGACAGTGAGAGTTTGGTATTCATTACTTTTAAAAAGGATAGACATGTCTTAGTGATCCAAGCTTAAATTTACATAAAATGTGAGAATAAATAACTTCTGAACATATTATAAATAAAAAGTGAAGCCTAAGTGATATTAGTTATACTTATTGTGATAGCTCAGACCAAATTGTACATGATTGTCATGAAGAAAGAAATTAATGTGTCAAATTATACTTCCATTTTGAAAAGCTCTTCAATGCTTTACCAAGATGCTTTTGAATAGTAATATCAGTTTTTCTGTGAAGTAATAGGTTAATCATTCAAAAAGGGAAACTTAAGCAGAGAAAAGGAAAAATTAGACAGTGACAGACATGATTCAAACTGAAGTCCGTTAAATGCCAACCTAGTGTTCTTTTAAAATTTTTTAAAAAGTATAAAAATATAACAAATTTTAAATAACTACTGCTTATGTACCTGGTGGTTTCAGAAGGTAATGAAATGAAGAAATTATGATTAAGAGAAACTTTACATTTATTATGTAAATGTGAAAGATAAGCATAAAGTATAGCTTTGGGTATATGCCACCAATTTCTGAGCCTTTACAGAACTTTGTATGTCAAATATGCTTGTTTTTCATTATCTCCAACTTTTGCAGGTATTAAATTTCACGTACCTCTGATCTAAGTCATTTGTCACATGTGCATCTAATTTTCAACAAGAAAAGATTATTTTGATATATCAAAATGATCATTATATTTTTCCTTGTGTATTCATATTTTGTGCCTTTACAGCCACTTCAGCAGGAAATCAGGAATTATATATGCTGTTAGATCTGCTATATTTAATTCCAATATTTTAAAATGTATAAATAAAAATAACTTAAAATCATAAAACTACTAAAAAATGAAGACAATGTTAAAATCTTGCAGTTTTATGCTTTTAATACATTAACCGAGATTCACAAATATAATTGTATATATTTACTACAAAAAGTATAATAAAAATCAATGGGAAAAATCTCTAGAAAGAATCAAAAACAACTATTATGTTTTTACGCATTTACAACATAATGATTCTACATAGCCTATGTGACAGACTTACTATACTTGGTGCCCTGGAGCTTATGAAGATGAATTAGACACTGATCCCTTCCTTCTAGGTGCATAAATTCCAGTAAAGTAAATAATTCATAAGATAAATAAGCATAAGCTTGTTAGATAAGGAGCCATACATCAGAAAGTGGTAGATAAAATGTTACAGGCATTTTGAAAAAAAGACATAGTTTCTTCTGGGCAATCTGGAGAGGCTTTTTGGAGTATTTGGCATGAAGATGCTTATCAAAGGTTAGATAGTTTTTGGAGTCGAAGACAGTATTAAAGAGTGAGAGTTAACCCACCAACAAAGAGATGATAAAGAGAGTTAACTAAAATGCTGAGAACAGAAAACTAAGCTGAGTGGGAGAATCAGAGATGTGAAACAGAGAAAAAAAAAACAAGGTTGGAAAGTCGTTGGACTTTGTTCTGTAGGTGATGAGAATCTTTGAAGATTTTAAACAAGGCTGTGAGACAGTAAGAGCTGTACATCAAGATTAGTTCTGTAAATATGGAATACTTTCCTAAGTGGGGCATTATTTTTGAAAATTTTAAAAGTAAAAGAAGGAATTTAAATAAATAATAGATAGATTAGATGGAGAGAAAGGTAGTTTATATCTCCTTACCTGGAGCAGAAGCCACTGAGTCACAAAGTACTAGGAACACTTAAAAATTAATCAAGAAAAATTGTTGGAGGATGAGTGAAAACTAGGCAGAGATTTGGTAAGCCCTATAAGTCTGCAGTGTTAGCAGAAAGAACCCACTTTATACTGTGTTTCACCTCCAGAATTTCCAGCAGGTTCTCATAGTAAATCTCTGAGAAAGATTCCTTCTTGGTTCTAGCAGGTGGAGGGAAAGAGTAATCATGGCTAAACACACTTAGAATATTCTCCACAACAAGACTTAGTTTCCAGTAGAAAAGACCTTATAAGAGTTGCGTTACAGGTCTGGGATAAAGGCATTCCTGCCCCTAATAGATACTCTAGGTTTTCTGTCACACCTAAGATAAGGTGTTGGGAAGGAAGCTATACCACAGGGGACACATTTATGAAGGTCACAGGCCAGAGACACAAGCACACTAAAAGATTAAGGTTAATTATGCATTATTTAGTTTGCTGTTTTTGTGTTAATTTGCTTAGAATAATGGGCCCCAGCTGCATCCATGTTGCTGCAAATGACATGATTTGATTCTTTTCTATGGCTGCATGGCATTCCATAGTGTATATGTATCAAATTTTCTTTTTCCATTTCACCATTGATGATCACTTACATTGATTCCATGGCTTTACTATTGTGAATAGTGTTGTGATGACATGAGTGCCTATGTCTTTTTGGTGAAATGATTTGTTTTCCTTTGGGCATATACACAATAATGGGATTTCTGGGTCAATAGGCTCACTACCTAGGTAACAGGAACAATTGTACCCCAAGCCTCAGCATCACGCAATATATCAATGTAAGAAATAACAAATCTGCACATGTACCCCTTGAATTAAAAATTAAAGTTGAAATTAAAAAAAAAATTAATTGTAAGGTGGCAGATTGCTTCCACTCCACACATCTTACCACAACACCTGTAAGACTCCAGTAGAATAATAATAGTAGATTACAGTGAAAAGCAATGTAAGACACAGATTTTTTTCTGAGGAGTGGTATTAACAGAAGCCTAATGTCAAGAAAAAAGAAAAAAAAATGAAGATACTGGAGAAGATTTACTGATCTACCAAGACAGGTAATAAAATGAATCATATAAAATACTCAAAGCTTGAGAATATAAGTTCTCAAATGAAACTGAGAAGGCAGAAAACAAGAGGCTTAAAGAAAAATGGCATGCAACAAATAGAAAGCAGTTATTTAAATGTTAGATATTAACCCAAAGCCCAACTATATGGTGGTTCTTAGAAACTCAACTTAAATATAAATATATAGATAAGTTAAAAGTAAAGGAATTAAAAAATACATGACATGCTAACTCTAATGAAAATAAAATAATAGTAACTATATATTAATTTTAGATAAAGTCACCTTCAGAATAAGTAAAATTATTAGGGATAGAGGGGGCATTACACAATGATAAGGAGATCAATTTTCTAAGAAGACATAACAATACTAAACATGTATGTACCACACAACAGTGTCAAAACATGTAAGGCAAAAACTGATTGAACTGAAGAGAAATAGATGTATCCGTTGCTATAGTTGAAGATTTCAACATTCCTCTTTCAGTAATTGATGTATCAAGCAGGCGGAAAATCAATGAAAATACAAATGAATGTACAATAGTATTAATCAACTTGATGTAATTTACATATTTAGAATACTACATCAAGGAACAGCATAAAACACATTCTTCTCAAGCTCATATGGAATACTCATGACAACAGACTATACTCTGGACTAAAAAACACAACTTATCATACATTTAAAAAATAAAAATAATTGAAAATATGTTCTCAGATTATAACAGAATTTATTATAAATCAGTAACAGATGGGTAGTTGGAAAAATCCCCAAATATTGAGAGACTAAAGAACATACTTCTAAATCACATATGGGTCAAAGGAGAAGTATCAAGATGTTTAAAAAATAATTAGATCTAAATAAAAAATGAAGTTACAACTTACCCAAATTTGTAGGATGCAGCAAAAGAAATGCTTATAGGAAAAGTGATCATGCTGAGTATCTATGTCATCAAAGATAATTCTAAATTCAAGAATCTAAGTTTACACCTTAGGAAAATTCAAGAAAGTATTGTATTCTATTCTCTGACTAATCCTAAAGTAAGCAGTAGAAAAAAATAACAACTGCTTTTAAAATAGTTTATTAAAATATAGTTTGCTGGGATTTTGATTTTGATTGCACCGAATCTGCAGACAAAAATGAGAATAATTGGCATATGAATGATATTGAAGCTTCCTATCTATGTACATGAAATATCTCTCCATTTATTCAGGTCTTTTTATGGCTTTCTTCAAAGATTTATAGTTTTGCACATAGAAAGCCAATAGCTATTTTGTTAGATTTATGTCCAAGTATTCCATTGGTTGATAATATTGCAAATGGTTTTGTTTCTTTAGAATCAAATTCTTATTGTTCCTTGAAAGTATATAAGAAAGCCAGTAATATTTGTATATTATCCTTGTATGCTGTGTTTCCTTGTATTCTTGCTTATTAGTACTAGGAATTTTTATTTCGTTGCATTTACTAATAAAACAATCATGCTAGTTCTTTCTTTTTAGAAGGTCATTAATTATTACAATAACTATACACACATACATGCGCATATATATATATATATTCGGGTTCTTGAATTTCCTCATGCAAGTTTGGGAGGTTTATGTCATTCACAGAACTGAATCATTTCGACTAAGTTATAAATTTTGTGAGTACAGAGTCCTTCATACTATTTGTTTATTATCCTTTTGATGTCCATGTGTGAGTAGTAATTGATTCCTCTTATATTTTGATATTGGTAACTTGTTCTCTCTCTCTCTCTTTAGTTACTACGGCTACAATTTTATTTTTCAAATAACGTTTAGGTGTTAATTTTATCTACTGTTTCCATTTTGAATTTCATTTCTGCTCTAATTTTTGTAATTTTTTTCTACTGCTTGCCTTAGGATTAGTCAGAGAATAGAATACAATACTTTCTCTGGTTTTCTTAAGGTGTAAATTTAGATTATTGAATTTAGAATTATCTTTGATGACATTACTATTATTCAACATCCTACTGGTACAATAAGACAAAATAATAGAATAAAAAAGAAGTGAAAGTTATGTAGATTCACAAGGAAGAATTAAAACCATCTGTGATGATTCATTTTATGTGTCAGCTTGACTGGGCCAGAGGGTTCCCAGATATTTGGTTAATCATTATTCTAGGTGTGTCTGTTAGGGTGTTTCTGAATAAGATTAACATTTGCATGATAAACTGAGTAAAGCAGATTGCCCTCCTCAATGTGGGTGGGCCTTATCTACTTTGTTTAATACCTGAATAGAATTAAAGGCTGAGTAAGAAAGAATGCCTTCCTCTGACTGACTGTCTTCGGGCTGACAGTGGTCTTTCTCTGCCTTCAAACTTGGATTCAGACTGGAACTTATACCATTGTCCACTCAGACTCAAACTGGATCAATACCATTGGGTCTTCTGGGTCTGGACTTCTAAGGTCCATAATCATGCGAGCCAATTCCTTAGAATAATCTCTTTCTCTCTGTGTTTTTCTCTATATACATTATTCTGGACAACCCTGAATAATACATTATCTTTGTTATTCTATGACAATGTCTTGTATATAGAAAATATATATGAATCTAATAACAGTAATGAGAGAAGACATAATTTACTTTGTTTCTGAGCTTAAAAGGAAAGTGCCTAGTTTCACATCATTAAGTATAATACTAACTCTAGGGTTCCTGTGGATATTATTTATCAAGTTAAAATGTTGACTTCTATTCCTAGTTTGCTCATAGTGAGCAAATTCACATTATGAATATAATGGCTGGCTTTGTCAAATATTTATTCAGCATTAATTGATATGATTGTTAGATTTTTTTTCTCTTTATTTTTTGATATGGGTGGATTACATGGATTGATGTATGAATTTTGAACAAGCTTGTATACTCAGAATAAATTTCATTTTGTCAGGGTATATACTTATTTTATATGTTGTTGATTTTTACTTGATAATATTTAGTTGAGTGATTTTACACATATGTTTATTAGTGTGTGTGTGTAAATTTATTTATACTCACAATGAAAAGAGCTCAACAGTGAGCAGAAAGAAAATAATGTATGTATATTATATTTTTAAAATACTGTTACATTTTTGCTCATGCAGTACCTCAGCTGATAGTCCTCCTCTGTCTTCTTATAATTTTTCTGAATTATTGTATTTTTAATTTTAATAAATGGTCTCATTTCACATGTATTGTCACATGTATTATACTTGATATTAAATACAAAATATTTGCAGGGAGTTTAAATTTACCTCTATTTTATATTTACCAAAAATCTGTTACTGAAAGTTAAGTCACTGTGGCAGATGCAGTTTAAGAAAACTATGGATTTCTTCTAGCCTAAGAATTCTTAGTCTATTTACTCTGTACATGCATGCTATAATATGAGGTAAAGACACATAAGTACCATAAAAATATGGAGACTAAATTCTCTTGAAGTTTGGAAGAAATCAGAATGGGCTTAATAGAAGAGTCATCATTTGACATAGACCAAAGATTGTATATTGAGATTCCTCAAGGATCTAGAACCAGAAATACCATTTGACCCAGCAATCCCATTACTGGGTGTATACCCAAAGAATTATAAATCATTCTACTATAAAGACACACACACACTTATGTTTATTGCAGCACTGTTCGCAATAGCAAAGACTTGGAACCAACCCAAATGCCTATCAATGATAGACTGGAAAAAGAAAATGTGGCACATATACACCATGAAGTACTATGCAGCCATTAAAAAAGGATGAGTTCATGTCCTTTGCAGGAACATGGATGAAGCTGGAAACCATCATTCTCAGCAAACTAACACAGGAACAGAAAACCAAACACCATATGTTCTCACTCATAAGTGGGAGTTGAACAATGAGAACACATGGACACAGGGATGGGAATATCATGCACCAGGGCCTGTCAGAGGATGGGGGGTTAGGGGAGAGAGAGCATTAGGAGAAACACGTAATGTAGATGACGGGTTGATGGGTGCAGGAAGCCACCATGGCACGTGTATACCTATATAACAAACCTGCACGTTCTGCACATGTATCCCAGAACTAAAAGTATAATAAAAAAATAGAAGAAAAAGCAGTCTTATGTTCACCACAAAATTGAGTGGAAATTACAGAGAATTGCCATAAACTCCCCATTTCCACACACACACATAACCTCCCCCACTCGACATCTACACCAGTGTTATATTTGTTACAATTGATGACCCTACATTGACACATATCATCACCCAAAGTCCATACTTTATATTAATGTTCAGTCTTGGTATCGTAAGTTCTATGGATTTGGACAGTTGTATAATAACCTGTATCCACCATTATAGCACAATACAGAATAATTTTACTGTCCCAGATATCTCTGTATTCTGCTTATTTATCTTTTCTCTCCTGCTAAACCCTGGCAAACCACTGATCCTTTTACTAGCTCCATAGTTTTGTCTTTTCCAGAATGTCATTTAGTTGGCATGATACAGTATATAACCTTTTCAGATTGGCTTCTTTCACTTCTTAATATGCATTTATGTTTCATCCATGGCTTGATAGCTCATGTTGAATAACATTCTATTGTCTGAATGTACATTTATTTATCTATTCACCAACTGAAGGACATTTTGGATGCTTCCAAGTAGTTGCCATTATGAATAAAGCTGCACCCATGTATGGGTTTTGATAGGAACAATTTTCAATTCATTTGGGTAAGTACCAAGGAGAACAATTGCTGGATTATATGGAAAGAATACATTTAGCTTTATTAGAAACTACCAAGGTATCTTCCAAAGCAGTTTTACCATTTTGCATTTGCACCAGCAGTGAATGGGAGTTCCTCTTGCTCCACATCCTTCTCAGCATTAGGTGTCAGTTTTTCAGATTTTGGTCATTCTAATAGATGTGTAGCAGTATCTTAGTGTTTTAATTTACAATTTCCTAATGATGTGTGATGTTGAGTATCTTTTCATATGCTTGTTTTCCATCTTTATTTGTTTCTTGGTAATGTGCCTGTTCAAGTCTTTTGCCCACTGTTTAAATTACGTTTTTTGTTTCTTTTTCCTTAAGACTTTTTGTAACAAACCTTTATTAGATTTATTTTTTGCAACTATTTTCTCCCAGACTCTGGCTTATTTTCTCATTCTCTTCAACAAGATATTTTTTTAAATATAGAAAAACTGATTCAAAACTTTAGTTTAAACTTAGCATAGTCAACACAATACTGAAGAAGAAAAACAAAGTTGCATAACTCAACCAGATTAGAGGTCTTACCCTATAACTATGGTATTCAAAGCAGCATGATACAGGCAAAAGCAATAGACACACAGGTCAACGGAACAGAGTAGAAAGCCCCAAAATGGACGAAATCAAATATTATCAGCTGGTCCCCAACAAAGAAGTAAAGTCAATTTAATGAAGAATGCAATAGTATTTTGAACAAATGGTGTTGGAACAACTTGATGTTCAATGGCAAAAAAAAATGAATTTAGACACAGACCTTTCATTTTTTACAAAAATTCCTCAAAGTGAATCACAGACCAACATGTAAAAGACAAAAGTATACTACTTCTGAAGCATACAGCTGAGAAAATATACATGACCTTGGTTTGTTTGATAAAATTTTAGATATGACACTGAAAGCATGCTCCATTAAAGAAAAAAGGAAAAATTTGGCTTTATTAAAATTAAAAACTTCTGTCTTGTATAAATCACTATCAAGAGAATGAGAATCATATGCCACAGATTGATAGAAAATATTTGCAAAGCACATTTATACGAGGGACTTGTATCCATAATATACAACAGGCATTTACAACTGAACCATAAGAAAACAAACACATTTGTAAATGGACACAAGATCTGAACAGACACCTCACCAAAGATGATATAGAGATGTCAAATAAGAATATAAAAAGGAGTTCAATATCACTTGTCAATATACAATTGAAAATTAAATCACCAATGAAATACCATCTATATACCAGTAAGAATGGCAAAAATCCAAAAAACAGACACCACCAATTGTTGGGAAGATTGCAGAGCAATAGGAATTCTCATTCATTGCCATTAGACATGTAAAGTATTACAGCCACTTTGGAAGACAGTCTGACACTTTCTTACACAGTTAAATATACACTTATGGTAGGATCTATTGATCATACTCGAGTGTTCAGCCAACTGATGAGAAAACTTTTATCTACATAAGACTTGCACATAAGTGTTTATAGTAGCTTTATTTATAATCATCAAGGGTGTGGAGCCAAGATGGCCGAATAGGAACAGCTCCGGTCTACAGCTCCCAGCATGAGCGACGCAGAAGATGGGTGATTTCTGCATTTCCATCTGAGGTACCAGGTTCATCTCATTAGGAAGTGCCAGACAGTGGGCGCAGGAGAGTGGGTGCAGCGCACCATGCATGAGCCAAAGCAGGGAGAGGCATTGCCTCTCTTGGGAAGCGCAAGGGGTCAGGGAGTTCCCTTTCCTAGTCAAAGACAGGGGTGACAGACAGCACCTGGAAAATCAGGTCACTCCCACCCTAATACTGCGCTTTTCCAACAGGCTTAAAAAATGGCACACCAGGAGATTATATCCCACACCTGGCTTGGAGGGTCCTATGCCCATGGAGTCTTGCTGATTGCTAGCACAGCAGTCTGAGCTCAAACTGCAAGGCGGCAGCGAGGCTGGGGGAGGGGTGCCCGCCATTGCCCAACCTTGCTTAGGTAAACAAAGTAGCCGGGAAACTCAAACTGGGTGGAGCCCACCACAGCTCAAGGAGGCCTGCCTGCCTCTGTAGGCTCCACCTCTGGGGGCAGGGCACAGACAAACAAAAAGACAGCAGTAACCTCTGCAGACTTAAATGTCCCTGTCTGACAGCTTTGAAGAGAGTAGTGGTTCTCCCAGCATGCAGCTGGAGATCTGAGAACGGGCAGACTGCCTCCTCAAGTGGGTCCCTGACCCCCAAGCAGCCTAACTGGGAGGCACCCCCAGTAGGGGCAGATGGACACCTCACACAGCTGGGTACTCCCCTGAGACAAAACTTCCAGAGGAACGATCAGGCAGCAGCATTCGCGATTCACGAAAATCCGCTGTTCTGCAGCCACCGCTGCTAACACCCAGGCAAACAGGGTCTGGAGTGGACCTCTAGCAAACTCCAACAGACCTGCAGCTGAGCATCCTGTCTGTTAGAAGGAAAACTAACAAACAGAAAAGACATCCACACCAAAAACCCATCTGTATGTCACCATCGTCAAAGACCAAAGGTAGATAAAACCACAAAGATGGGAAAAAAACACAGCAGAAAAACTGGAAACTCTAAAAATCAGAGCACCTCTCCTCCTCCAAAGGAAGGCAGCTCCTCACCAGCAATGGAACAAAGCTGGACAGAGAATGACTTTGATGAGTTCAGAGAAGAAGGCTTCAGACAATCAAATTACTCCGAGCTACAGGAGGAAATTAGAACCAATGGCAAAGAAGTTAAAAGCTTCAAAAAAAAATTAGACAAATGGATAACTAGAATAAACAATGCAGAGAAGTCCTTAAAGGACCTGATGGAGCTGAAAACCAAGGCACGAGAGCTATGTGACGAATGCAGAAGCCTCAGTAGCCGATGCGATCAACTGGAGAAAGGGTATCAGCGATGGAAGATGAAATGAATGAAATGAAGAGAGAAGTTTAGAGAAAAAAGAATAAAAAGAAATGAACAAAGCCTCCAAGAAATTTGGGACTATGTGAAAAGACCAAACCTACGTCTGATTGGTGTACCTGAAAATGACGGGGAGAATGGAACCAAGTTGGAAAACACTCTGCAAGATATTATCCAGGAGAACTTCCCCAATCTAGCAAGGCAGGCCAACATTCAGATTCAGGAAACACAAAGATACTCCTCGAGAAGAGCAACTCCAAGACACATAATTGTCAGATTCACCAAAGTTGAAATGAAGGAAAAAATGTTAAGGGCAGCCAGAGAGAAAGGTCGGGTTACCCACAAAGGGAAGCCCATCAGACTAACAGCTGATCTCTCGCAGAAACTCTACAAGCCAGAAGAGAGTGGGGGCCGATATTCAACATTCTTAAAGAAAAGAATTTTCAACCCAGAATTTCATATCCAGCCAAACTAAGCTTCATAAGTGAAGGAGAAATAAAATACTTTACAGACAAGCAAACGCTGAGTGATTTTGTCAC
>NW_022095842.1:0-17424 GCF_006542625.1 Nomascus leucogenys | reverse complement strand
CTATAGCGGAAAAAGTAATACCTTCAATAAAACTACACAGAAGCATTCTGTGAAACTTATTTCTGTTCTGTGCATTCAAAACAGAGTTTAACCTTACTTTTGATTGCGCAGTTCTGAAACTCTATTTCTGTAGAAAATGCAAGTTGACATTCATGGCGCTAAGAGGCCCATAGTAGAAAAAGGAATATCTTCAAACAAAAACTACACAGAAGAAATCTCTGAAACTTCTTTCTGTTCTGTGCATTCAACTAACAGAATTCAACCTTACTTTTGATTGAGCAGTCTGAAACACCCTTTCTGTAGAAAATGCAAGGGACATTCAGGGCGCTACGAGGCCTATGGTGGAAAAAGCAATACTTCAAATGTAAACTACACAGAATCAATCTGTGAAACTTTTTTCTGTTCCGTTCATTCAACTATCAGAATAGAACCTTACTTTTTATTGAGCAGTTCTGAAACACTCTTTCTTTGGAAAATGCAAGTGGATTTTCGGAGCGCTAAGAGGAGTATAGCGGAAAAAGGAATATCTTCAAATAAAAACTACACAGAAGCAATCTGTGAAACTTCTTTCTGTTCTGTGCATTCAACTAACAGAGTTGAACCTTACTTTTGATTGACCAGTTCTGAAACACTCTTTTGTAGAAAATGCAAGTGGACATTAAGGGCGCTAATAGGCCTATAGTGGAAAATGGAATATCTTCAAGTAAAATCTACACAGAAAAAATCTGTGAAACTTCTTACTATTCTGTGCATTCAACTAACATAGTTGAACCTTAGTTTTGATTGAGCATTTCTGAAACACTCTTTCTGTAGAAAATGCAAGTGAAAATTCAGGGCGCTAAGAGGCCTATAGCGGAAAAATGAATATGTTCAAATAAAACTACACAGAAGCAATCTGTTCTCTGCATTCAACTAACAGACTTGAAACTTACATTTGATTGAGCAGTTCTGAAACACTCTTTCTGTAGAAAATGAAAGTGGAAATTCAGGGCTCTAAGAGGCCTATAGCGGAAAAATGAATATGTTCAAATAAAAACTACACGGAAGCAATCTGTGAAACTTCTTTCTGTTCTGTGCATTTAACTAACCGAGTTGAAACTTACTTTGGATTGAACAGTTCTGGAACACACTTTCTGTAGAAAACGGAAGTGGACATTCGGAGCGCTAAGAGGCCTATATCAGAAAAAGGAATATGATCAAATAAAAACTACACAGAAGCAATCTGTGAAACTTCTTACTCTTCTGTGCTTTCAACTAACAGAGTTGAAACTTAGTATTGATTGAGTAGTTCTGAAACACTCTTTCTGTAGAAAATGCCAGTGGATATTCATGGCGCTAAGAGGCCTATAGTGGATAAAGGAATATCTTCAAATAAAAACTACACAAAAGCAATCTGTGAAATTTCTTTCTGTTCTGTGCATTCAACTAACAGTGTTGAACCTTAGATTTGATTGAGCAGTTCTGAAACACTCTTTCTGTAGAAAAAGCAAGTGGACATTCAGGGCGCTAAGAGGCCTATAGTGGAAAAAGGAATATGTACAAATAAAAACAACACAGAAGATATTTGTGAAACTTCTCTCTGTTCTGGGCATTCAACTAAAGGAGTTGAATCTTCCTTTTGATTTAGCAGTTTTGAAACACTCTTTCTGAAGAAAATGCAAGTGGACCTTCGGAGCGCTAACAGGCCTACAGCGGAAAAATTAATATCTTCAAATAAAAACTACACAGAAGCATTCTGTGAAACTTCTTTCTGTTCTCTGCATTCAACTAACAGAGTTGAACCTTACTTTTGATTGTGCAGTTCTGAAACACTCTTTCTGTAGAAAATGCAAGTGGAAATTCAGGGCGCTAAGAGGCCTACAGCGGAAAAATGAATATGTTCATATAAAAACTACACAGAAGCAATATGTCAAACTTCTTTCTGTTCTGTGCATTCAACTAACAGAGTTGAACCTTACTTTTGACTGAACAATTTTGATACACTCTTTCTGTAGAAAATGCAAGTGGACACTCGGAGAGCTAAGAGGCCTATAGCGGAAAAAGGAATATCTTCAAATCAAAACTACACAGAAGCATTCGGTGAAACTTCTTTCTGTTCTGTGCATTTAACTAACAGAGTTGAACCTCACATTTGATTGAGCAGTTCTGAAAATCTCTTTCTGTAGAAAATGTAATTGGACATTCAGGGCGATAAGAGGCCTATGGTGGAAAAAGGAATATCTTCAAATAAAAACTACACAGAAGCAATCTGTGAAACTTCTTAGTGTTCTGTGCTTTCAACTAACAGAGCTGAAACTTAGTTTTCATTGAGGAGTTCTGAAACACTCTTTCTGTAGAAAATGAAAGTGGAAATTCAGGGAGATAAGAGGCCTATAGCGGAAAAATGAATATGTTCAAATAAAAACTACACGGTAGCAATCTGTGAAACTTCCTTCTTTTCTGTGCATTCAACTAACAGAGTTGAACCTTACTTTTGATTGAGCAGTTCTGAAACACTCCTTCTGTAGAAAATGCAAGTGAACATTCGGAGCGCTAAGAGGCCTATATCGGAAAAAGGAATATGATCAAATAAAAACTACACAGAAGCAATCTGTGAAACTTCTTACTGTTCTGTGCTTTCAACAAACAGATTTGAAACTTAGTATTGATCGAGTAGTTCTTAAACACTCTTTCTGTAGAAAATGCAAGTGGACATTCATGGCGCTAAGAGTCCTATAGTGGATAAAGGAATATCTTCAAATAGAAACTACACAGAATCAATCTGTGAAACTTCTTTCTGTACTGTACATTCAACTAACGGAATTGATCCTTACTTTTGATTGAGCAGTTCTGAAACACAATTTCTGTAGAAATGCAAGTGGACATTCATGGGGCTAAGTGGCCTATAGCGGAAAAAGGAATATCATCAAATAAAAACTACACAGAAGCAATCTGTGAAGGTACTTACTGTTCTGTGCATTCAACTAACAGAGTTGAACCTTAGTTTTGATGGAGCAGTTCTGAAACACTCTTTATTTAGAAAATGCAAGTGGAAATTCAGGGCGCTAAGAGGCCTATAGCGGAAAAATGTATATGTTCAAATAAAAACTACACAGAAGCAATCTGTGAGACTTCCTTCTGTTCTGTGCATTCAACTAACAGAGTTGAACATTTCTTTTGATTGAACAGTTCTGAAATACTCTTTCTGTAGAAAATGCTAGTGGACATTCGGAGCGCTAAGTGGACTATAGCGGAAAAAGGAATATCTTCAAAGAAAAACTACACAGAAGCTTTCTCTGTAACTTCTTTCTGTTCTGTGCATTCAACTAACAGATTTGAAACCTACTTTTGATTGAGCGGTTGTGAAACACTCTTTCTGTAGAAAATGCAATGGGACATTCAGGGCGCTAAGAAGCCTATGGTGGATAAAGGAATATCTTCAAATAAAAACTACAGAGAAGCAATCTGTGAAACTTCTTACTGTTCTGTTCTTTCAACTAACACATTTGAGCCTTAATTTTGATTGTGCAGTTCTGAAACACTCTTTCTGTAGAAAATGCATGTGGACATTCGGAGTGCTAAGAGGCCCATAGCGGAAATAGGAATATATTCAAATAAAGCTACACAGAAGCATTCTGTGAAACTACATTCTGTTCTGTGCATTCAACTAACAGAGTTGAACCTTACATTTGATTGAGCAGTTCTCAAACACTCTTTCTGTAGAAAATGCAAGTGGACAGTCGGAGCGCTAAGAGGCCTGTAGCGGAGAAAGGAATATCTTCAAATAAAATCTACACAGAAGAATTCTGTGAAAACTCTTTATGTTCTGTGCATTCAACTAATAGAGTTGAAGCTTAATTTTTATTGAGCATTTCTGAAACACTCTTTCTGTAGAAACTGCAAGTTGACATTCGGAGTACTAATAGGCCTATAATGCAAAAGGAATATCTTTAAATAAAAACCACACAGAAGCATTCTGTGAAACTTTTTTCTCTTCTGTGCATTCAACTAACAGTGTTGAACCTTACTTTTCATACAGCAGTTCAGAAACAGTCTCTCTGTAGAAAATGCAAGTGGACATTCGGAGCGCTAAGAATCCTATAGCGGAAAAAGGAATATCTTCAAATAAAAACTACACAGAAGCAATCTGTGAAACTTCTTTCTGGTCTGTGTATTCAAATAACAGAGTTGAAACTTAGATTTGATTGAGCAGTTTTGAAACACTCTTTCTGTAGAAATTGCAAGTGGAAATTCAGGGCGCTAAGAGGCCTATAGCGGAAAAATTAATATGTTCAAATAAAAACTACACAGAAGCAATCTGTGAAACTTCTTTCTGTTCTGTGCATTCAACTAACAGAGTTGAACCTTACTTTTGATTGAACAGTTCTGAAACACTCTTTCTGTAGAAAATGCAAGTGGACATTCGCAGCGCTAAGAGGCCTACAGCCGAAAAAGTAATATGATCAACTAAAAACTACTCAGAACCTATCTGTGAAACTTCTTTCTGTTCTGTGCATTCAACTTACAGAGTTGAACCTTACTTGTGATTGAGCAGTTCTGAAACACCCTTTCTGAAGAAAATGCAAGTGGACATTCTGAGCGCTAAGGGGCCTATAGCGGAAATGGGAATATATACAAATAAAAACTACACAGAATCATTCTGTGAAACTTCTTTCTGTTCTGTGCATACAACTAACAGAGTTGAACCTTACCTTTGATTGAGCAGTTGTGAAACACTCTTTCTGTATAAAACGCAAGTGGACCTTCGGAGCGCTAAGAGGCCTACAGCAGAAAAAGGAATAACTTCAAATAAAAAGTACACTGAAGCATTCTGTGAAACTTCTTTCTGTTCTGTGCGTTCAGCTAACAGAGTTTCACCTTACTTTTGATTCAGCAGTTCTGAAACACTCTTTGTGTAGAAAATGAAAGTGGACATTCAGGGCGCTAAGAGGGCTATAGTGGAAAAAGTAATATCTTCAAATAAAAACTACACAGAAGCAATCTGTGAAACTTCTTACTGTTCTGTGCATTCAACTAACAGATATGAACCTTACTTTTGATTGAGTGGTTCAGAAACACACTTTCTGTAGAAAATGCAAGTGGACACTCAGGGTGCTAAGAGGCCTATAGTGGAAAAAGGAATATCTTCAAATAAAAACAACACAGAAGAAATCTGTGAAACCTCTTGGTGTTCTGTTCTTTCAACTAACCCAGTTGAACCTTAATTTTGACTGAGCAGTTCTGAAACACTCTTTCTGTAGGAAAAGCATGTGGACATTCATGGCGCTAAGAGGCCTATAGTGGAAAAAGGAATATGTTCACATAAAAACTACACAGAAGCAATCTGTGAAACTTCTTTCTGTTCTGTGCATTCAACTAAGAGAGTAGAACCTTACTTTTGATTGAGCAGTTATGAAACACTCTTTCTGTAGAAAATGCAAGTAGACGTTCGGAGCGTTAAGAGGCCTATAGCGCAAAAAGGAATATCTTCAAATAAAAACTACACAATAGCATTCTGTGAAACTCCTTTCTGTTCCGTGCATTCAGCTAACAGATTTGAAACTTACTTTTGATTGAGCAGTTCTGAAACAGTCTTTCTGTAGATTATGCAAGTGGACATTCTGGGCGCTAAGAGGCCTATGGTTGAAAAAGGACTATCTTCAAATAAAAACTACCTGGAAGCAATGTGTGAAACTTCTTACTGTTCTGTTCTTTCAACGAACATAGTTGAACCTTAATTTTGATTGAGCAGTTCTGAGACACTATTTCTGTAGAAAATGCAAGTGGACATTCATGGCGCTAAGAGGCCTGTAGTGGAAAAAGGAATAACTTCAAACAAGAACTACACAGAAGCAATCTGTGAAACTTCTTTCCGTTCTGTGCATTCAACTAACAGGGTTGAACCTTAGTTTTGATTGAGCACTTCTGAAACCCTCTTTCTGTAGAAAATGCAAGTGGACATTCAGGGCGCTAAGAGGCCTACAGTGGAAAAAGGAATATGTTCAACTAAAAACTACTCAGAACCTATCTGTGAAACTTCTTTCTGTTCTGTGCATTCAACTAACAGAGTTGAACCTTACTTGTGATTGAGCAGTTCTGAAACACCCTTTCTGTAGAAAATGCAAGTGGACATTCTGAGCGCTAAGGGGCCTATAGCGGAAATAGGAATATCTACACATAAAAATTACACAGAAACAATCTGCGAAACTTCTTACTGTTATGTGCATTAAACTAACAGAGTTGAACGTTAGTTTTGATTGAGCAGTTCTGAAACACTCTTTCTGTAGAAAATGCAAGTGGAATCAGGGCGCTATGAGGCCTATAGCGCAAAAATAAATATGTTCAAATAAAAACTACACAGAAGCAATCTGTGAAACTTCTTTCTGATCTGTGCATTCAGCTAACAGAGTTCAAACTTACTTTTGATTGAACAGTTCTGAAACACCCTTTCTGTAGAAAATACAAGTGGACATTCGGAGCGCTAAGAGGCCTATAGCGGAAAAAGGAATATCTTCAAATAAAAACTACACAGAAGCATTCTGTGAAACTACTTTCTGTTCTGTGCATTCAAATAACAGATTTGAACCTTAGATTTGATTGAGCGGTTTTGAAACACTCTTTCTGTAGAAAATGCACGTGGACCTTCAGGGCGCTAAGAGGCCTATGGTGGAAAAAGGAATATCTTCAAATGAAAACTACACAGAAGCAATCTTTGAAACTTCTTACTGTTCTGTGCATTCAACCGACAGACTTGAACCTTAGTTTTGATTGAGCAGTTCTGAAACACTCTTTGTGTAGAAAATGAAAGTGGACATTCAGGGCGCTAAGATGCCTATAGTGGAAAAAGTAATATCTTCAAATAAAAACTACACAGACGCAATCTGTGAAATTTTTACTGTTCTGTGCATTCAACTAACAGACATGAACCTTACTTTTGATTGAGTGGTTCAGAAAAACACTTTCTGTAGAAAATGCAATTGGACATTCAGGGCGCTAAGAGGCCTATGGTGGTAAAAGGACAATCTTCAAATAAAAACTACCCGGAAGCAATCTGTGAAACTTCTTACTGTTCTGTTCTTTCATTGAACATAGTTGAACCTTAATTTTGATTGAGCAGTTTTTAAACACTCTTTCTGTAGAAAATACCAGTGGACATTCGGAGCGCTGAGAGGCCTATAGCAGGAAAAGGAATATCTTCAAATAAAAACTACACAGAAACATTCTGTGAAACTTCTTTCTGTTCTGTGCATTCAACTAACAGAATTGAACCTTACTTTTGATTCAGCAGTTCTGAAACACTCTTTCTGATGAAAATGCAAGTGGACATTAAGGGCGCTAAGAGACCTATAGTGGAAAATGGAATATCTTCAAATAAAAACTACACAGAAGCAATCTGTGAAACTTCTTGCTGTTCTGTGCATTCCACTAACAGAGTTGAAACTTAGTTTTGATTGAGCAGTTCTGAAACACTCTTTCTGTAGTAAATGCAAGTGGACATTCATGGCGCTAAGAGTCCTATAGTGGAAAAAGGGATTTCTTCAAACAAAAACTACACAGAAGCCATGTGTGAAATTTCTTTCTGTTCTGTACATTCAACTAACAGAGTTGAACCTTAGTTTTCATTGAGGAGTTCTGAAACACTCTTTCTGTAAAAAATGCAAGTGTACATTCAGGGCGCTAAGAGGACTATATTGGAAAAAGGAATATGTTCAAATAAAAACTACACAGAAGTTATCTGTGAAACTTCTCTCTGTTCTGTGCATTCAACTAACAGAGTGGAAGCTTACTTTTGATTGAGCAGTGCTGAAACACTCTTTCTGTAGAAAATGCAAGTGGAAATTAAAGGCGATAAAGGGTATATAGCGGAAAAAGAAATATCTTCAAATAAAAACTACACAGAAGCATTCTGTGAATCTTCTCTCTGTTCTGTGCCTTCAACTAACGGAGTTGAACCTTACATTTGATTGAACAGTTCTGAAACACTCTTTCTGTAGAATATGCAAGTGGATATTCGGAGCGCTAAGAGACCTATAGCGGAAAAAGGAATATCTTCAATTAGACGCTACAGAGAACCATTCTGTGAAACTTCTTTTTGTTCTGTGCATTCAACTAACAGAGTTGAACCCTACATTTGATTGAGCAAGTCTGAAACACTCTTTCTGTAGAAAATGCAAGTGGACATTCAGGGCTCTAAAGGCCTGTGGTGGAAAAAGGAATATCTTCAAACAAAAACTACACAGAAGCAATCTGTGAAACTTCTTACTTTTCTGTGCTTTCAACTAACAGAGTTTAACCTTAGTGTTGACTGAGCAGTTCTGAAACACTCTTTCTGTAGAAAATGCAAGTGGACATTCATTGCACTAAGAGGCCTGTAGTGGAAAGGAATATCTTCAAGTAAAAACTACACAGAAGGAATATGTGAAACTTCTTTCTGTTCGGTGCATTCAACTAACAGAGTTGAACCTTAGTTTTGATTGAGCAGTTCTGAAGCACTCTTTCTGAAGAAAATACGAGTGGACATTCAGGGCGCTAAGAGGCCTGTAGGGGAAAAATGCATACGTTCAAATGAAAAGTACACAGAAGCAATCTGTGAAACTTCTTTCTATTCTGTGAATTCAACTAACAGAGTTGAACCTTACTTTTGATTGAGCGGTAATGAAACACTCTTACTGTAGAAAATGCAAGTGGAAATTCAGGGCGCTAAGAGGCCTATGGTGGAAAAAGGAATATCTTCAAATAACAACTACACAGAAGCAATCGGTGAAACTTCTTACAGTTCTGTGCTTTCAACCAACACAGTTGAATCTTAGTTTTGATTGAGCAGTTCTGAAACAATCTTTCTGTAGAAAATGCAAGTGGACATTCAGGGCTGTAAGTGGCCAATAGTTGAAAAAATAATATGTTCAAATAAAAACTACACAGAAGCAATATGTGAAACTTCTTTCTGTTCTGTGCATTCAACTAACAGATTTGAACCTTACTTTTGATTGAGCAGTTCTGAAACACTCTTTCTGTAGGAAATGCAAGTGGACATTCAGGGCGCTGAGAGGCCTGTAGTGGAAAAAGGAATACGTTAAAATAAAAACTACACAGAATCTATCCGTGAAACTACTCTCTGTTCTGTGCATTCAACTAACAGATTTGAAACTTACTTTTTATTGAGCAGCTGTGAAACACTCTTTCTGTGGAATATGCAAGTGTACCTTTGGAGCGCTAAGAGGCCTTTAGCGGAAAAAGGAATATCTTCAAATAAAAACTACACAGAAGCAGTCTGTGAAACTTCTTACAGTTCTGTGCTTTCAAATAACAGAGTTGTAACTTCGTTTTGATTGAGCAGTTGTGAAACTCTTCCTGTAGAAAATGCAAGTGGACATTCATGGCGCTAAGAGGCCTATAGTGGAAAAAGGAATCTGTTCAAATAACAACTACACAGAAGCAATGTGTGAAACTTCTTTCTGTTCTGTGCATTCAACTAACAGAGTTGAACCTTACTTTTTATTGAGCAGTTCGGAAAGACTCTTTCTGTAGAAAATGCGACTGGACATACAGAGCGATAAGAGGCTTATAGCAGAAATAGGAATATCTTCAAATAAAAACTACACAGAAGCATTCTGTGAAACAACCTTCTGTTCTGTGCCTTCAACTAATAGAGTTGAACCTTAGCTTTCATCGAGCAGTTCTGAAACACTCTTTCTGTAGAAAATGCATGTGGACATTAAGGACGCTTAGAAGCCTATATTGGAAAAAGGAATATCTTCAAATAAAAACTACACAGAAGCAATCTGTCACACTTCATACTGTTCTGTGCATTCAACTAACACAGTTGAACCTTAACTTTGATTGAGTAGTTCTGAAACACTCTTTCTGTAGAAAATGCAAGTGGACATTCATGGCGCTAAGAGGCCTATAGTGGAAAAGGGAATATCTTCAAACAAAAACTACAAAGAAGCAGTCTGTGAAACTTCTTTCTGCTCTGTGCATGCACCTAACAGAGTTGAAACCTTAGTTTTATTGAGCAGTTCTGAAACACTCTTTCTGTAGAAAATACAAGTGGACATTCAGGGCGCTAAGAGGCCTATAGTGGAAAAAGGAATAAGTTCAAATAAAAACTACACAGAAGATATCTGTGAAACTACTCTCTCTTCTGTGCATTCAACTAACAGAGTTTAACCTTAGTTTTGATTGAGCAGTTCTGAAACACTCTTTCTGTAGAAAAGGCAAGTGGACATTCATGGCGATAAGAGGCCCATAGTAGAAAAAGGAATATATTCAAACAAAAACTACACAGAAGCAATCTGTGAAACTTATTACTGTTCTGTGCATTCAACTAACAATGTTGAACCTTACTTTTGATTGAGCAGTTCTGAAACACTTTTTCTGTAGAAAATGCAAGTGGACCTTCGGAGCGCTAAGAGGCCTATAGCGGAAAAAGTAATATCTTCACATAAAAAGTACACAGAAGCTATCTGTGAAACTTCTTTCTGTTCTGTGCATTCAACTAACGGAGTTGAACCTTACTTTAGATTGAGAAGTTCTGAAACAATCTTTCTGTAGAGTATGCAGGTGGACCATCGGAGCGCTAAGAGGCCTATCGCGGAAAAATAATACCTTCAAATACAAACTACACAGAAGCATTCTGTGAAACATCTTTCTGTCTTTTGCATTCATATAACAGAGTTGAACCTTACTTTTGATTGAGCACTTCTGAAACACCCTTTCTATAGAAAATGCAACTGGACATTCAGGGAGATAAGAGGCCTATAGTGGAAAAAGGAATATTTTCAAATAAAAACTGCACAGAAGCAATCTGCGAAACTACTTACTGTTCTCTGCATTCGACTAACATAGTTGAAGGGTAGTTTTTATTGGGCAGTTCTGAAACACTCTTTCTGTAGAAAATGCAAGTGGACATTCAGGGCACTGAGTGGCCAAATGTGGGAAAAGGAATAACTTCAAGTAAAAACCACACAGTAGCAATCTGTGAAAATTCTTACTCTTCTGTGCATTCAACTAACAGAGTTCAACCTTACTTTTTATTGAGAAGTTCTGAAACACTCTTTCTGTAGAAAACGCAAGTGAACATTCAGGGCGCTATGAGGCCTACAGCGGAAAAATGAATATGTTCAAATAAAAACTACACAGAAGAAATCTGTGAAACTTCTTTCTGTTCTGTGCGTTCAACTAACAGAGTTGAACCTTAGTTTATATTGAGCAGTTATGAAACACTCTTTCTGCAGAAAATGCAAGTGAACATTCAGGGCGCTAAGAGGCCTGTAGTTGAAAAAGATATATGTTCAAATAAAAACTACAAAGAAGCTATCTGTGAAACTTCCTAAAGTTCTGTGCATTCAACTAACAGAGTTCAACCTTACCTTTGATTGAGAGGTTCTGAAACACCCTTTCTGTAGGAAATGCAAGTGGACATTCAGGGCGCTAAGAGGCCTATGGTTGAAAAAGGAATATCTTCAAATAAAAACTACACAGCAGCAATCTGTGAAAATTCTTACGGTCCTGTGCATTCAACTAACAGATTTGAACCTTAGTTTATATTACACAGTTATGAAACACTCTTTCTGCAGAAAATGCAAGTGAACATTCAGGGCGCTAAGAGGCCTATAGTTGAAAAAGGTATATGTTCAAATAAAAACTACAAAGAAGCTATCTGTGAAACATCTTACAGTTCTGTGCATTCAACTAACAGAGTTCAACCTTACTTTTTTTTTTTTTTTTTTATACTTTAGGGTTTTAGGGTACATGTGCACAATGTGCAGGTTTGTAACATATGTATCCATGTGCCATGTTGATTCCCTGCACCCATTAACTCGTCATTTAGCATTAGGTGTATCTCCTAATGCTGTCACTCCCCCCTCCCCCCACCCCACAACAGTCCCCGGAGTGTGATGTTCCCCTTCCTGTGTCCATGAGTTCTCATTGTTCAATTAACACCTATGAGTGAGAACATGCGGTGTTTGGTTTTTTGTCCTTGCGATAATTTACTGAGAATGATGTTTGATTGAGCAGTTCTGAAACAGACTTTCTGTAGAAAATGCAATTGGACATTCAGGGCGCTAAGAGGCCTAAGGTGGAAAAAGGAATACCTTCAAATAAAAACTACACAGAAGCAATCTGTGAAACTTCTTACGGTTCTGTTCTTTAAACTAACACAGTTGAACCTTAAGTTTGATTGAACAGCTCTGAAACACACTTTCTGTTGAAAATGCAAGTGGACATTCAGGGCGCTGAGAGGCCTGTGGTGGAAAAAGGAATATATTCAAACGAAAACCATACAGAAGCAATCTGTGAAACTTCTTTCTGTTCTGTGCATTCAACTAACAGAGTTGAACCTTAGTTTTGATTGAGCAGTTCTGAAACACTCTTTCTGTAGAAAATACAAGTGGACATTCAGGGCGCTAAGAGACCTAAAGTGGAAAAAGGAATAAGTTCAAATAAAAACTACACGGAAGATATCTGTGAAACTTCTCTCTGTTCTGTGCATTCAACTAAGAGAGTTGAAACTTAGTTTTGATTGAGCAGTTCTGAAACACTCTTTCAGTAGAAAATGCAAGTGGACATTCATGGCGCTAAGAGGCCTATAGTAGAAAAAGGAATATCTTCAAACAAAGACTACACAGAATCAATCAGTGAAACTTCTTTCTGTTCTGTGCATTCAACTAACAGAGTTGAACCTTACATTTGATTGAGCAGTTCTGAAACACTCTTTCTGTAGAAAATGCAAGTGGACCTTCGGAGCGCTAATAGGCCTATAGCGGAAAAACTAATATCTTCAAATAAACACTACACAGAAACATTCTGTGAAACTTCTTCCTGTTCTGTGCATTCAACTAACAGAGTTTAACCTTACATTTGATTGAGCAGTTCTGAAACACTCTTTCTGTAGAAAATGCAATTGGACATTCAGGGCGCTAAGAGGCCTGTAGTGGAAAAAGGAATAATTTAAAACAAAAAGTACACAGAAGATATCTGTGAAACTTCTCTCTGTTCTGTGCATTCACCTAACAGAGTTGAACCTTAGTTTTGATTGAGCAGTTCTGAAACAGTCTTTCTGTAGAAAATGGAATTGGACATTCAGGGCGCTAAGAGGCCTACAGTGGAAAAGGAATATCTTCAAATAAAAACCACACTGAAGCAATCTGTGAAACTTCTTACTGTTCTGTGCATTGAACTCACAGAGTTAAACCTTAGTTATTATTGAGCACTTCTTAAAAACTCTTTCTGTAGAAAATGCAAGTGAACATTCTGGGCGCTAAGAGGCCTATAGCGGAAAAATGAATA
The DNA here is from genome assembly GCF_006542625.1 of Nomascus leucogenys. Classification (NCBI taxonomy): domain Eukaryota; kingdom Metazoa; phylum Chordata; class Mammalia; order Primates; family Hylobatidae; genus Nomascus; species Nomascus leucogenys. The sequence continues at coordinate 4,152 of NW_022095842.1, read as the reverse complement.
TGTTCAAATAAAAACTACACAGAAGCAATCTGTGAAACTTCTTACTGTTCTGTGCATTCAACTAACAGAGTTGAAGCTTAGTTTATATTGAGCAGTTATGAAACATTCTTTCTGCAGAAAATGCAAGTGAACATTCAGGGCGCTAAGAGGCCTATAGTTGAAAAAGGTATATGTTCAAATAAAAACTACAAAGAAGCTATCTGTGAAACTTCTTACAGTTCTGTGCATTCAACTAACAGAGTTCAACCTTACTTTTGATTGAGCAGTTCTGAAACACCCCTTCTGTAGAAAATGCATGTGGACATTCAGGGCGCTAAGAGGACTATGGTGGAAAAAGGAATACCTACAAATAAAAAGTACACAGAAGCAATCTGTGAAACTTCTTACGGTTCTGTTCTTTAAACTAACACAGTTGAACCTTAATTTTGATTGAACATTTCTGAAACACTCTTTATGTAGAAAATGCAAGTGGACATCCATGGCGCTAAGAGGCCTACAGTGGAAAAGGGAATATCTTGAAACAAAAACTAAAAAGTAGCAATCTGTGAAACGTCTTTCTGTTCTGTGCATTCAACTAACAGAGTTGAACCTTAGTTTTGATTGAGCAGTTCTGAAACACTGTTTCTGTAGAAAACACAAGTGGACATTCAGGGTGCTAAGAGGCCTATAGTGGAAAAAGGAATAAGTTCAACTAAAAACTACACAGAAGATATCTGTGAAACTTCTCCCTGTTCTGTGCATTCAACTAACAGATTTGAACCTTAGTTTTGATTGAGCAGTTCTGAAACTCTCTTTCTGTAGAAAATGCAAGTGGACATTCATGGCGACAAGAGGCCCATAGTAGAAAAAGGAATATCTTCAAACAAAAACTACACAGAAGCAATCTCTGAAAGTTCTTCATGTTCTGTGCATTCAACTATTAGAGTTGAACCTTGCTTTTGATTGAGCAGTTCTGAAACACTCTTTCTGTAGAAAATGCATGTGGACATTCGGAGCTCTAAGAGGCCTATAGCGGAAAAAGAATTATCTTCAAATAAAAACTACACAGAAGCATTCTGTGAAACTTCTTTCTGTTCTGTGCATTCAACTAACAGAGTTGAACCTTACTTTTGATTGAGCATTTCTGAAACCCTCTTTCTGTAGAAAATGCAAGTGGACCTTCGGAGCGCTAAGAGGCCTATAGCGGAAAAAGAAATATCTTCAAATAAAAACTACACATAAGCATTCTGTGAAACTTCTTTCTGTTCTGTGCATTCAACTAACAGAGTTGAACCTTAGTTTTGATTGAGCAGGTCTGAAACACTCTTTCTGAAGAAAATGCAAGTGGACATTCATGGCACTAAGTGTCCATAGTAGAAAAAGGAATATCTTCAAACAAAAACTACACAGAAGCAATCTGTGAAACTTCTTTCTGTTCTGTGCATTCAACTAACAGAGTTGAACCTTACTTTTGATTGAGCAGTTCTGATACACTCTTTCAGTAGAAAATGCAATTGCATATTCGGGGCGCTAAGAGGCCTATTGTGGAAAAGGAATATTTTCAAATAAAAACTGCACAGAAGAAATCTGTGAAACTTCTTAGTGTTCTGTGCATTCAACTAACACAGGTGAACCTCAGTTTTGATTGAGCAGTTCTGAAAACCTCTTTCTATAGAAAATGCAAGTGGACATACATGGCGCTAAGAGGACCATAGTAGAAAAAGGAATAACTTCAAACAAAAACTACACAGAAGTGATCTGTGAAACTTCTTTCTATTCTGTGCATTCAACTAACAGAGTTGAACCTTACTTTTGATTGAGCAGTTCTGAAACACTCTTTCTGTAGAAAATGCAAGTGGACTTTCGTAGCGCTAAGATGCCTATAGCGGAAAAAGCAATATCTTCAAATAAAAACTACACAGAAGCATTCTGTGAAGCTTCTTTCTGTTCTTTGCATTCAACTAACAGAGTTTAACCTTACTTTTGATTGAGCAGTTCTGAAAGATTCTTTCTGTAGAAAATGCAATTGGACATTCAGGGCGCTAAGAGGCGTATAGTGGAAAAAGGAAAAAGTTCACATAAAAACTACACAGAAGCTATCTGTGAAACTTCTCTCTGTTCTGTGCATTCAACTAACAGAGTTGAACCTTACTTTTGATTGAGAATTTCTGAAACACTCTTTCTGTAGAAAATGCAAGTGGAACTTCGGAGCGCTAAGGGCCTATAGCGGAAAAAGTAATATCTTCACATAAAAAGTACACAGAAGCTATCTGTGAAACTTCTTTCTGTTCTGTGCATTCAACTAACGGAGTTGAACCTTACTTTAGATTGAGAAGTTCTGAAACACTCTTTCTGTAGAGTATGCAGGTGGACCATCGGAGCGCTAAGAGGCCTATAGCGGAAAAAGTAATACCTTCAAATACAAACTACACAGAAGCATTCTGTGAAACTTCTTTCTGTTCTTTGCATTTATGTAACAGAGTTGAACCTTACTTTTTATTGAGCACTTCTGAAACACCATTTCAATAGAAAATGCAATGGGACATTCAGGGAGCTAAGAGGCCTATAATGTAAAAAGGAATATTTTCAAATAAAAACGGCACAGAAGCAATCTGCCAAACTTCTTTCTGTTCTGTGCATTCAACTAACATAGTTGAACGTTAGTTTTTATTGAGCAGATCTGAAGCACTCTTTCTGTAGAAAATGCAAGTGGACATTCAGGGTGCTGAGAGGCCTACAGTGGGAAAAGGAATATCTTCAAATAAAAACCACACAGAAGCAATCTGTGAAACTTCTTACTGTTCTGTGCATTCAACTAACAGAGTTGAACCTTAGTTATTATTGAGCAGTTCTGAAACACTCTTTCTGTAGAAAATGCAAGTGAACATTCAGGGCGCTAAGAGGCCTATAGTTGAAAAAGATGTATGTTCAAATAAAAACTACAAAGAAGCTATCTGTGAAACTTCTTACAGTTCTGTGCATTCAACTAACAGAGTTCAACCTTACATTAGATTGAGCAGTTCTGAAAAACCCTTTCTGTAGAAAATGCAAGTGGACATTCAGGGCGCTAAGAGTCCTACGGTGGAAAAAGGAATACCTTCAAATAAAAACGACACAGAAGCAATCTGTGAAAATTCTTACGGTTCTATTCTTTAAACTAACACAGTTGAACGTTAATTTTGATTCAACAGTTCTGAAACACTCTTTCTGTAGACAATGCAAGTGGACATTCATGGCGCTAAGAGGCCCATAGTAGAAAAAGGAATATCTTCAAACAAAAACTACACAGAAGCAATCTGTGAAACTTCTTTCTGTTCTGTGCATTCAAGTAACAGAGTTGAACCTTACTTTTGAATGAGCAGTTCTGAAAAACTCTTTCTGTAGAAAATGCAATTGGACCTTCGGAGCGCTAAGGGGCCTATAGCGGAAAAAGTAATATCTTCAAATAAAACTACACAGAAGCATTCTGTGAAACTTCTTTCTGTTCTGTGCATTCAACTAACGATTTAACCTTACTTTTCATTGTGCAGTCTGAAACCCTCTTCTGTAGAAAATGCAATTGGACATTCAGGGCGCTAAGAGGCCTATAGTGGAAAAGGAATATTTTCAAATAAAAACCGCACTGAAGAAATCTGTGTAACTTCTTACTGTTCTGTGCATTCAACTAACAGAGTTGAACCTCAGTTTTGATGGAGCAGTTCTGAAACACTCTTTCAGTATAAAATACAAGTGGACATTCAGGGCGCTAAGAGGACTACAGTGGAAAAAGAAAAAGTTCACATAAAAACTACACAGAAACTATCTGTGAAACTTCTGTCTGTTCTGTGCATTCAACTAACGGATTTGAACCTTACTTTTGATTGAGAAGTTCTGAAAACTCTTTCTGTAGAAAATACAAGTGGACCTTCGGAGCGCTAAGAGGCCTATAGCGGAAAAAGGAATACCTTCAAATACAAACTACACAGAAGCATTCTGTAAAACTTCTTTCTGTTCTTTGAATCTAACAGAGTTGAAACTTTACTTTTGATTGAGCACTTATGAAACACCTTTCTATAGAAAATGCAATTGGACATTCAGGGAGATAAGAGGCCTAGAGTGGAAAAAGAAATATTTTCAAATAAAAACTGCACAGAAGCAATCTGCGAAACTTCTTACAGTTCTGTGCATTCAACT